>NC_046629.1:3699119-4001619 GCF_900324465.2 Anabas testudineus | reverse complement strand
ATGAAACACGAACACAGCTAAGCAGATGTTGCTCAAACACATTTGCTGCAGGAAAGGAGAGTAATCATTTAACCAGAAATGTATCAGGAGGAGTCAGGAAAGGCATGTGACTCACAAATCAGCCAGGTCAAGCACAGTGACTGCCAGACCACAGCAGCCAGTCAGCTGACTGATTTACTGCAGGCAGGAGAGAAAATGATGAAACACACCAGGACTGAAGCATAGAGGACTGTTTATTGTACCCAGTACAGATTATCATAAACTCAGCAGTGTAAGAAACACATTGTGAAGGGAGGGGACTGAAGCCTGTACAAGTGCAGACAATCCCTGTGTCTGGGATGGATCCCATGGTGTGTGTGTGTGTGTGTGTGTCTTCACTGTGGCCTCACAAACACACTTCTAAAGGCATGATAATAACATCTTCTCATCCAGTCTCCAACCCAACACAGAGGCCTCTTAAAGAAACAGTCTGCAGTAGAAGCATCTTGAGGATTGAGATTTGTTTTTTGTTTTTTTTTTTAAAAAGGTACGTCTATTAGAGCCAGACTATACAGCTTATACATTAAAATCAAAACAAATGCAGCCTTATAGCAAAAATAGATACTTTATATAAGTTTTGTCTTTGCCCTCATTCAGAAACAGATAATGAACTCAAAAAATGCAGAGAAAAAAAAAAATCACAAATATCTTCTTTATCCAAAGACCATAAAGCGATATGTTAGTGGACACACAGTCTTGACTGATTACACCATGCAAATAGAAGCAGAGGTCTCCAGTTGACAGCTTGTGATTGGCAGAGAGGTGTCCAAAAAGAAGGTGTTGAAATGTCACCCCTTTCCGTGTTTTTTTTGCATGCAGCGTCTTGATGCTCCTGCCATACTGGTGCATCAGAGGAACTAGTACACTGCCAAGGAAACATGAAGCATCCAGACAGAAATACAAAAGAAATAAAAAGGAGCAATATGACCATTTACCATACACAACAACTTCTTAGGCTTCTGGGAGAATATGTACGGTCTTGTGTGTTATGTGTTCCTTTTTGAAATGGGAGGAGATGGAGTGCTAATCAACGACCCAGCAGTGATGGAACGATGTGAGAGAGGTGCACTGTATAGACTGTGGGCTTCTACCCCGGGGTGTCGTCTCTAAAGGGAAGAGGATACAATCTCTTACATGGTCAGAACGATTAAAGAACATTTACACGAGAGAGCAGCCCAATCACATAGCCTGAAATACAGCAACGCCCCAGAAACCTGAGAGTTCTGGGTCTCTAAAGTCTCAACAAAACTGTAGAACAGCTGGCATATTAGAAAAAAAAGACCTATCTACAGAAAACAAACTGATTTCTGGGTTTAGAATATGTTGTGTTTTTTTTTTTGGTCAATCCGTTTTTGCAAATTACAGCCCTTTTTACGGATCTTGTAGTTTAGATGTAGTGACATGAAAATGTGGGGGACCCAAAAAGGCAACTACAGAATAGTGCTGCATCTAGAAGATCTCATTAGATTTTTAATGTCGTTACTCTGATGGTGATTTGATTGTTTTTTAAGAAAAGCAGATTGTCACAAAATCAGTAACAACTCTCACAGTCTTGTACAAAGGGAGGGTCTGTCAGTTCTTTCAAAGTCGGCGGGGGCTGTGGCCTCGCTTCGTTTGGTCTCCATAGCAACAGCAGCCCCTTGCCTTACATTAGGAAGCCTGCAAGGTGAGCAAAGCTACTGAATCCAGTCCACCCTCTCTGGTTTCACAACCCTCTCTCTCTCTCGGTTTGATATGATGGAGCAGTAGAAGAGCTGTCGCAGGTTATTCCCCCCCTCATTCTTTCTTAGCTGGGGAGCTTTATGAAGGTTTTCCAGGGAGCAGGACAGGGAACCATGATGGAACAGAGCGCAAGGTTTTCCTTCCAAGCGGCTCAGCAGTTCCCGCTCTGGATTTTAAGAGTGGGTGTCGAGAGACTTTGGGAGTGTTTGCGTGTACATGTGTGTTGTGCGTCAGGACCCTGCTGCTTGTTAGTAGCCGTAGCCATCTGGGAAGGGCAAGCCCGTCACACACTGCTCCCCGCCGTCTAGCAGGTAGGGAGCTGTATCGTCGTAGTGGGTGAGGGGCACCGTGTCGTCGTCCAGCCCCGGCAGGCTGTCTGGGTCAGCTTTCAGGTTTGGCCGCTGGTTGTCGGGGAAGGCCATGGAGAAGAGAGCCTCGGGATCACACACAAACTTGTACACATACCTCTCACCTGCCACCTGAGAAATGAGACAAAAGACATTTATGAGTCACGTCTTGAAACTTGCCAAGGATATTTATTGTATAAATGTGTCATTTCTTTTGCTGCCTCTTGGGTTATCACTATAGTAGTCTAGTAGTCTAACGGATCCACACATACTTTATTTTTTCCACTGAAATGTAAGACTTGTGTAAATCCTTGAGTTTGATCTGGAGGAAATGTGAGCCTGTAAACACCAAACATTAATAGCCTAATATATTTAGTAGAAGAAGAGATGAGTACTGCAGGCTAAGAGTCACAGAAACGATTTAGCTGCTGGCTAAGACTCTACCGCCGAGGGTATAATGATACTGAATGATACTGTATATCACTACCTACACTATTTTAGCCCCCTATAAACACATGGTTGCTGGGTAAGAGTGCAGAGGGAAAGAAAAGAAAAGCGTGAACGTGCCTTTACCTTCTGCATGATGCCCTTCTCATAGTAGTAACGCAGCGAGCGGCTCAGCTTGTCGTAGTTCATGGCCGGTCGGTTCTTCTGGATGCCCCAGCGACGAGCCACCTGCAACAAACACGCAAAGACAGAATAGAGAAATTACAAACCTGCAGCTTAAATATCTATTTCAAAAATCTACCTTGCAAAAAATTGGAGACTACTTATTGGGTCTAGTTGCACAAAGTAGAAACTGACCTCCTCAGGCTCGATGAGTTTGAACTCCATGCCACGACCGGTCCAGGCGATAAAGTGGCCATTGGCTGGGTCGTCCAGTAAAGTGACCAGGAACTGCCAGAGCTGCAGGGAGCCACGACGCTGGTAGGGAGGTCCGTCACGATAGACAGAGGGCTCCTGTTTAATTTTGCCTGTGAGTAGAAGAAGAGGGAAAGAGCAGGAGAAACAAGTACAGAAGGAGGCGAAGAGGCAGAAGGGGAAGGAGTGAAGAAAAGGATAAGTGTCAGTGAGCACTGTAGTCCAGCACGGTCACAGTGTGGTGAGACATTCCTGCCAGATGGTAACTGTGAAGTGGACTTGCTGTTCGTTATGCACCACAAGCAGTCAAACGATCGGACTCCCACTTTATGACCATACAAAATGTAGACATTTTGCACTATGCTTGTTTTCTATCTTTGTTTTTTTCCAGTCTTACCTTCTAATCTTTCAGGGACCACACAGGTATCATCAAAATACAGCTGAGGTTCTCTGTCAAAGGAGAAACCTGAAATTGAAAAAATAAAGAAATGCAACATGAATCAGATGAAAGAATAAGAGCACATAGAGCGTGGGAAACAGGCTTTTGTTTAGACATAAAAGGTCAGTGACCACGTTCCACACAGAGATACAAACTGCATGCAAAGCAATATGGCCAGGCAGCTTCCCAAGAATGGAAACTAGTATTGTGCTGAGAAGCTGAGCTTCTGCCAGCTGCTGATGTAAGAAATGTTCTGTATGTGTGGAGCCGCTACACAGGATTCATTGTGAGATTCACTTCACCATCATTTGAGTGCTGCTGACTGCTATCGTTTCACCCAGCTATCACCTGTGCTCAACTTTTAACAGCTTGATAAATCACAGGGTTCAGGGTCCGTAAGGAAGGATTTAGCACATTAATACTTTTATACTTAAGAGACAAAAAGAGACTGTTAAAGCAGACATTAACTTACTTTCATGGTTATTTTGGTAGAAGCTCCCCGCTCTCCCAAAAGATGACTGACAGTTAGGCACTTCTGTAAACAAAGAAGATGGGAGTGTAAATTTAGAAAAGTAACGTCAAATGTGCAATACATCAAACTCCACCTCAGAGCTGACAGATATACAGTATCCTTTTGATACATGATCTGAAGATGGTATGGTTTGACACATCGGTGTGATAAGTCACTGATAAATACACAGTACCGACATAAAAAGGTTAAAATACACTGGCTGCTTTGCTGTCCAACCTTCTAACTGGACCGAAAAACACCCAGTCCCATATGTGTCCCCACACACCTAAGAGTGGACTAAAGCCCAGATCTGAGCACACTGCACAGAACATAACATCCCTTGTATGTCCGCCAAGCCTTTAAATGGGATTAGCACCATGGTCGCTGTATTAAATCTCAATGACAATCAAGTTACGCCAGTCCTCCCTCCTGAAGGGTCAAGGCCTGTCTTCCATTTGCAGTCTCTCTACAGTGCGCAACAACCATCTCCACCCCCACCCATTATTCCGTTTCCTGTCTACAGATAAGACAATCACAGAGCAAGTGTTTCCTTAGGTCTCCTTCGCTTGTTGTTCTCACTTAGGAAAAAGTCTGCAGGAAGTAATCATTATTGTCAAGCTTTCCCATGCTCATAGAGAACGAGAAAAGAAAGAGGAAACCAAAAATAAATTACAGACTTTGCTTTGTCAAATGCTGATTATGCATCAACTCAAACTGTGGCTTTATATTTACATAAGTAGTTCAGGCACCATCTGTAGACCACCCAGCAAACGTGGTAACAATATGTTCTATGTTGGTATGCCAAACATGCACATCTTCTGTCCATCTAGGGATGCGATGCCTCTGTGACGTAGGTATTTAAAGGCCATAAGAAGCTAAGAGGATTTGTCATTACATCACTGCTAGGCCAGCTGGTCACACACCAGGCAGAAAATGAACGATAAAAAAGTGCAGAGTTTGACGAGAATGGGATGTTAATGTAGCAGAGCAGAGACAACAGCTGGGTGTGTGGGCGTTAGGATCAAACAATGAACCGACAGTTGCTCTGGCTTGTTTGATTTATACAATGTGAGTTAACGGTATTTCTGCCATGACTGTTCGAGGAGAGGACTGGCATCAGTCAGCTCCCTGTAAAAAACCAAGAAAGTCTAACCAAGAATTTCTAGGTTCTTACAATCCACTTGCTGTGCTCTAGGTCACTAAGTCCTTTGAGTGCACTTGCCTAGATCTATTCCAGGTATGCTCAGCGAAGACGTTCTTTGCACCTGGCCGGATGACCCATTTACTTTTTGCCCTTGGAAGCTTACGCTGAGCTAAAAGACCCACTTTCACTTGACTGGCGTGATTCTAGAGGAATGAAGCAGAGTGGGCTTTGAGAGAGTGCGTATGTGTGCACACCTGTGTGTCGAAGCCTCTGTTGCATGCTAAAACTCACATACATTCGTTAGTGTCCACAGTAAACATGGCCACGCACATTCCTCACCGTCTGCCTGCTCTACTTGCCCACACACCCTGGACAATTAGTTTCACACAGCCAACAAGGGGACGTCCTTGCTGAACAAGAGCGAGAATTAGATGGGCGGAAAGCGCCGTGGGGACATGTTGAGAGGTAATGAAGAACAACCTTTCTCTAAATCCTGTTACTCACCAGAATCAAAGCAGAAGTCACGTGGTTCCTGTTTGATGGCCATGGGGTGGAAAGCAGGCTGATGTGGAGGGCCTGTGGGTGGACCCGGAGGGCCCATACTGGGGACACCCTGCTCGGTGTATCGTGGGTCAATGAGCTCTTGCTTGAAACCCTGGGGAGGCACTGCCACCAATGGCTCGGACATCTGCCGATGGTATGGTGGCCGCCCATCACGTTGCAGACTGTTGCTGCTGCTGGGAGGCTGGGGCAAGAATTGGGGGCGACTCTCTGATGGGGGGAAAGGTAGACATGGCTCTGACATCTGTCTCTGGAACCTAAAGACACAAATAGACGATGTGATTAATCCTCTTTTCAGAAACATTAGTTTAAAACACCAAATCTAGCAGGAAGTGCACTGCAGTAATAAAAACATTTTATTTTCTTAACAGACACTGAAGGTCAATTCTGGGAGCTCACCTGTGCTCAGGTGTGAAGTTGTTGGCATCCTGGTTGAGGGGTGCACAGGGCACTGCGAATGGCGGGCTGTGGCTGTGGACTGGGAGTGCTTGCTGGTTGGGAGGGCATGTGCTTGCTGTTATAGGCTGTTGTATGTGTACTGGACGTGGCCCTAGGTTGGGATTGGCTACATGGGGGTGAGGAGGGGGGGTCTGTTCACTCAGTGGGTGTGCTCCTGCTGTGCTTGTGGGGCCACAAGGAGAGACTGGTGTAGAGGGGGGGGTTAATGGCTTGAACCCAGGAGTGGGTTTCCTGTCACAGGCACTGTGGATGACAAGACATGAAAAGTCAGAAACTGGGAGACAACATGCTGCTCAGTGACTGATCCCGAGCAACTTAAAACAACATACCTGTAGCTGTAAAGGCACTTCTCTCCGTAGGGCATGGGACTCCTGTCCTGGCGACAGGGAGACAGCTCTTTGGAGGGAGTCAGCTCTCGTTTGATCTTGGCTGGTGGCGGGCCATGAAACATCACTGGATAGAAGGAGACAGAGAGAAACAACACAGTAGAGAGCATTAGATAAAGTCCAGATATCACCTAATTGAAGCCATAAACAGAAGTGCAGTAGTTATCTTAACCACATTTGGAATGATGGATAAATGGATGCAGGACAGTGTCTGTATTCCCCTGACTGACAGAGCCACTTAGCAGATATTTATCATCTGCCCTAATAACAGTCAACTCTGTGCTCTGAAAACAACCATCTATCCAGCACTGCTAGGTAGCATGATACTAACCGCACGATACACACAAAAGCCATCAAACTTCTCGTCTGATTCCCATTAGGCCAGGCCCGTACCAATACCCATGAATCAGTGTGGCTGTAATCTAATGGTGATGAATGATTTTCTTCTCCCGTGCTGTAACCATTAGACACTAGCTGCAGCTCTCTGCATATTGGCTGCAGTTTCCGGGGCGCCACATAATAGCCAGGCAGAAACTAGATCCGTGTGCACAGAGGAGCGGGAGCCAAATAAATCACCCAGGGTGCTGATGGACCAAGGCAGAGTTAACAATGGGCACGTGAGCTCCCGTGTGCACTGTGAAACCTAATGACTCAAATGAGTCTCCTCACACAGAGAGGAAAGTAAATAAGAGACAAGGCATCTTTTCTTACTGGGGACTGACGCACCCTGCATGCAAACTCTGCTGCACCAAGCCCACAACTGTTAAGTCCAAGATTTTCCCTTCACTCCAAACCAAGTTCTATGTAGTTCAGCTACAGCCTCACAGTAAAATCAGGTTTTGGTGAAAAGGTAACAGCAGTGACTGTCAGATTGTACTAAAACATAAACATAGGACAAGGTCAAGGACTACACCACTAAAGCACTTTACTGTGAACTGACACCACACACAAGCATAAACACTACTTGAGATGGACCCCTGATGAAAATGTGTACATGTGCATCAGCTACAATAACGTGTCACAGCAGTAGGACAGTGGCCAGTTTACAGCTCGCTGTGCCACATTAACTGAGATTTAAAAGGCAGCCCTGACAAAGACAGGCAGCAACCACACCCTGTCTCCACCTCCTACGCATCAGACCAAAACATAAACTCAGAAACACAGAGGGGAGGGGGGAGGTCATAAAATGCTCCACTGGGCATAATTCAAATATATCCCTCGCCTGCGGTCTAAAGGCAATGTGCAGAGACAAACAGGAGGCTGTATAGAGCATGTTGCTGAATTCTGTGGAGCTGGACTGAAACAGGCAGCTCTGAAGCTGCTCTATCCACTGGAATCTAGCCCACTTCAGCAGCAGGGCCTGAGTGCGGGAAAGTGTGAAATCAGATTAGGAGCTTGGCTCATGTGATGTCCCATGCCAATCGGCTGATTAAACTCAAAATGGAGGAGAGGGAGGGAGGTGGGAGAGCAGCCTTTCCCAGAGTTGTGTTTCGAAGATGAAGATCTGTGCTCGTCCTTAGCAGGATGAAGAAATACTGCCTTAGAACAGTAACTTCCTCAAAGCAAACAGCACAACGAGCGACTCTGTCAGTGGTAAAAATGTCTCATGCAGCCTGATTTACAGCCCGTTTGAATCTCTGCCCAAATCAGGCAGGAACCAGGCTGAGATAAAGCATGGTAATCATGGCCAGGTTTGACTGATAATGGAAAGCAGCTCCAGTCTACACTCTCTGAGATGATCAACAGAAATCAGGTACTCACAGTTATCTGATTGGAAATCTGGGACAAATTGTTCGTCATCAGGCACCTGGGCTGTGAAGAAACAGGAAAATGTCACTGACCCCTTTTAAAAGATATTGTCTTCTGGGTATTAGTTTATTGATTTAAATCAAAATGGAATCTAAATAAAAAAAATCGACTTTTAGGAAAGGAGGTTGGGTTCCTATTGTAAGTGCTGATATAAACAGCAATATTAGTGGATGGTTATCAGAGCTAATTTGTTACTAAAACAAAATAATTCCACTGAGATTTTCTTTAGCCAAGAACAAACATTGGCAGAAGTTTTGCAAATCGAAAAACCATTAAAAAACTCATATACAACTCACCTTCTGCGATCCAGATCTCTTGTAGCTGACTGAGATCTTGGAAGAGTTCTAACAAAAGACAATCAAGCAGAAGACTCAGCAGAGGTTCTCACCAGTGCAACTACAGATTGAATTACGTCTGTCACATCTGGGAACTTACCTTCTGTGTCCTGGGCGAGTTCTGTGTCGACAAATTTCCTTTTCCTGTCGCTTAGAGGCCTGTTGTGAGATGGTTCCTCCACACTAGACTTGTGCTGCTGGGAAGGAGAAGATGACAAATGTCAGACCATCTACAGAAGAAGTCACTTCCCCCCCAGTAGACAATGCACATGTAAGTGCAGAGTGACCACAAGGAGGACAATGGGTTGAAAGTGTAATGAAGTGTTTTGTGACGTTGGCATGTGTCCACTTACGCTGGGTGGGACCATAAATGGGACTTGCTGGTCATAGAATTCGCCCATGTTATCTGGGTGATTGGGGAGCTCCTATACTTGGGGAGGAGGGGGAGGCGTTCGCTTTAAAGCGACAGCGGCTGGATCACTCTGTGTGTCACTGTAAAACAGCGAATTGGGAGAGGAAACAGCACATGTCAAAAAACATTGCTCACATCTACACAGCAAGACACATGATTGTTGCACTGAAAGTAAAGCAATAATCCAGCAGCCCAACTAGTCCTCTGTTTTAAATCTGACACCATCTTCTCTTATTTAACCAACAAACAGCAGTTTGACCTGAGCCATGCCAAGTCAGAGGAAGCAGCACAATGTAAACACGCCGTCATTAAGGAATATATGTAATAGAGTTACATAAGCTACGCTCACTGGCCATCTGTGGCCACTACTTCCCACTATAATCAGCTTGGAGATGTAGAGTTGAGCGACTGAAGAAGTATGTGGCATGCTCTACAATGCACAACCCTGCTTAACGAGATAGAAAAAGGGCCAGTCACAGAGCTGATTAGTGTCTTATAGAGGCTTGAACCTATTGTCGGGTGTTACAGTTGGCAGGGTTCCCGTCTCCCTGTGCACAAAGCTATAAAGTCAGAAACAGCAGCAGCAGCAACAACATAAAAAAGTTTCCTCCAAGTGGCAGTAACATAACGACGAGGCCACTAGCACTGCTCTCTCCTCTCACATCTCCCTCAGCAGAGTGAAATGACTCACTCCTCTATCTCCTGTTAATGGATGACGAAGAAAGGATAGCTGCTGGGCAATAATTACAGGCGCCAAGCACAGACACCATTTATCAGAACAAGCTGTGTGTGTCTTACTGTGGAGTTTATATAGAAATATATATTTTCATATACAGTGTGACGCAAGAGAGAGTAAAGCTGACAAATCATGTTATATTATTAGAACAACTGTAGTGCTGATCTGTAATATGAAATAAGCTTGTACTGCATGAATGTTATAGTTGGGTTTAGAGGTTTAATATAAATACAGCTAATAATAATCAGAATAATAATAATATTAGAGTCCGTAAACGCACCGCAAACTAGGAAAAGTTCAGACTTGTGTTATCGCAGGATATAAAAGTGAACGATGGAGACTTTGAGACTCAGACCGAGTTTCAAAACTAAATGAGCGGATTTTCAATAGGAGTCTGGCTCGGGGGGCCGCCGCAGGGGGGGGGGGGTAGGCGACGATCACCCGACACCCCCCTCCTCGCCCCTCCCCCACCCACCCCTGCCTTGTTTTTCTCAATGAAGTGAAACTCGATCCGTGTGGAAACAAGAGGCAGAAAAAAAAAGGCCCGTCCATTCATAAAAACAGCCGAAGGCTTTAATCACACAGGAAAAACACTGAAAACGAGTGTAAAGTTAATATCTTTAAATAAAATGGCGTTTCGTTAGTTAAAAAAAATAAAAAATAAATAAAAAAGAGCGTTAGGAGGAGAAAATGACAAAGCTTCATAAACTGCGAGATGAATATTGCAGCTTACCTGCTTGTGCGTGTCCAAGTCCTCCGGTCTCTAATAACACCAGTATAAATATCCACACATGGAACACGCCGTGCGCTGCTCTCAGCTCTCAGGACCCGAACCTCCGTCCTCGACTCTCAGGAACCTGAACCTCCGTCCTCGACTCTCAGGAACCGAACCTCCGTCCTCGACTCTCAGGACCCGACTGAGCTCCTCGATCGGGTCCCGGTCGGTTTTCCCCTGGGCTCGACCCGCACGCACAGACGCGCGCCGATTGGCGGCTCGGCCCTGTCCGTCAAGCGTTCGGCCAATGGCGTCTGAGGAGGTGGTGGATTATTCATGAGCGCGCAGTGGGCCAATCAGAGCGCCGCAGGGCCCTATTTTTATGAATGGCTGGATTTCATTCACCTTTTTTTTTTCCAGTCATCAAAGCTGAGATGAGTTTGTTAAAGGGGCAGCTGCAGAGGAAACAGGTCCAGTCACACTTCAAACACCTGCAGTGATATCTACACACACTTTGATTAGTTCAATTTAATGCATTATAACCCGTCATGATGAAGTTAGTTAATCTTATTGACACTTTGACCCAGAGGAAGATACCTGGACATCTACTAATCTGACTGCACATGTTATGATACCAGAGGCTGCTAATTAACCTTAGTGACCAGTTGACCTTTTATTTTGCAGCTTTGTTTTCTGATCCTAAGCTTTTTTTAATCCCAGTTTGAACTTGTGATCTCTCTTTATATTTATCTGGATTGTTTTATTCATTTAATATAACTGCTTGTTCATTGTATGAATCTAATAAATTATAATTTAGAGGAAGCATCACTTCCACCTACCTTTATGACCCCAGACTTTTCTGTAGTATTATTTAAGTACATTTCCTCAAGTACTGTATTTGAATAAATGAACCCTTTTGTGCATTTGTAAAATTCAACTAATACTGTAAACAATCAAATAAATAATCATCATATAAAAAACAAGAACACCCGAGGATACACGTTCTGCAGCGGGTACCTTTGATTTCAATACTTGAAGTAAACTTTCTTCATAATACTTTTACTTAATTCAACATTTGAAACTCTTGTTCTTTAACTTTCATTTTTTATTCTTGATTTTTTAAAGTTTATTTAGTGCCATTAAACTTTAATGAGAAAATAAGACATGACCGTTCATTTCTGTGTTTTCACATAAATATGTGAAGGTCAGAAGGTCATTATCACCTCAGTCACTACATTAGTAATCCCTCATGTCGCTGCTCATACCCTGAGAGTTTTTAATACATTCCAGCAGCTGGTTTAAAAACTATAATCCTAGATAAATTCCTGCAGCCACGATGCAGAGATTATGAGCCTGTTGCAGAGGCAATAATAGAAAGAAAACACAAATACTACAAATGTGGCTGTCACAGAGGATCCAGTGCTATCTTTGTTGGTCATTCCAAAGGTTGAAGGTCAAAGGCAAGCAGCTTGTCAGGATATTATACCGCTGAAAAATGTGGAGGTGAGGGAGTTTAAAAATATCTACTGTCAGATTAGTTTGTATGTGTGTGTGAAGCATTAAATAACAGAGGACACATCTCTAAGGGGAAGATTATTTCCAAAGCCTGCAGGTCCACTGTATAGTGTACCTCTTTGCTGGTGCGGATGTGGTGGGTGGTCACTTGGAGGCGTGTGGAGAGTGAGCGCATTGTGAAGCTGTTCCTACTGTTTCCTTAAATAAATGTGCCATATGCAGAGGGTGACACGCTGCTTGTGTACATACCTCTCTCTCTCTCTCTCTCTCTCTTTCTCTGGATGACTGCGAGTGTGAAAGTGGGCGTCGTGAAGGCAGGGCGAGATTTAAAGCTGATAATTTCCTGTTCCCTTGAAGACTACTACTGTAGGTTAGTGTGACACTGACATAACAGCCAGGTCGGCTGCCTGTGTGAAATGTAGGCTAATCCTGATGCTAAGAATCTTTTCCTAATCCAGGTGAGGAAGCTGCAAAAAACAGTGGAAGAGGGAGATGCAGTTGGTCTTTAAAAGAGTAAAAGTCTACATGTGCTTGCATCAAATTATACTCAGAGTACTTAAAGTAAAAGTGCTCATTGTGCAAAATGACTTTCAAAGTTCATTTGTGATGACTGAAGCAGCAGTGGAGGAATCAGTCTCACCATAAGGTCCCTTTAGTATCTGTGGAGCTGTTGGTTATATCACCTAATCTTCATCAGCTGAAAGAATTTCTCCAGAATTTATGTGAGTTGATTTAAAATAGATGGTGCCAGTAAATAATATTGCTGTTTTCATGAGAGGAGATTTAAAGAAAAGGATCCAAATCGATGCAACAGAACCACAGATATATCTTTTTAATCTTCATTTAACCTCGAGCAATTAGCCTCGAGCAGAAATGAGATGTAGACAAGAGAGATCTTGTAAAGTCACTTTTGTCTAACGCCTGCAGATGTTGTCATTCCTCTGCACCAAGCGACGTTGACTCATGTCACATGACAATTTATTAATAAGTTGCACACTGTACTTCACACTGTGTATCTTTTTCCGTGTACAGTATGCAGTAATACTCCCAAAGAGTTCCCCTTTAAAAGCTGAAGTTCAAGGTTCATTGTCGATTTAACTAAAAGCTCCAGAACAGCTAATAATCAACCTTCTGCTCCACTTCTTTTTTCTCTCATCTGCCTCAATGACAAGAACATGAACTCTGAACCTCAACTTTCCAGCCAACACGGTTAAGATGTCAGCTCCAGTGGCCGACGAAGATCACGTGACTTGATCGAAAGCGTCTGAACAGCTACTTAATGGACCCTGAGGTGGGATGGGCTTCATAAACACGACTGTTTCATTCACACTACCCTGCCTGTCAGGTCTTTTCTTTTCTTTTGTTAGAATTCAAAATCTTGTTCTTAGCCTTGATCCAGTCAGTGAACCTGACCTTTAGTGTCATCACAGATGAAATTACAGAGATTACAGCCACCGTGACGAAGCACAAAACAGTGAGAGCATTAATTGAGAAGCATGACAGTCTGCCCCAGCTTGCAAATGTCTGTCAAAATGCACATTTCAAGAAGAGTTAAAATGGGAAAGTGGTGCCTTTGGGCACAGGATGCTCTCTCACTGAGGGACAAGATGTGACTTGCCTGCTATTAATAGCACTTTGGGAGATAATTCCTGCCTTGTTATCTTAGCAGCTGCACTCAAGACGCTTAGCCAAAGGCAGACTCTTCTGAGGCTCTGAGTTGTATAACCATGCTTTCTTTTATTTTCTCTGTCTTGTCTCACTTCCATTCTCCCAGTGTCTCCTTCTTCTTTGACGTTTTCTTCTCGACTGTCTCCCCTCTCGCTTCTTCTGCAAGACGTTGCGAGCCAACGGATCAGGACCAAAGGGGCAAAAATTAAATCAGTACTGGAAGTGATGAGGAGCTACTAAACTCTCTGTTGTTCTACTCTGATTAACTTATCATGTTTTCTTTGCTTTCAGCTGCCAGATTTGGACTCAGCGAGACAAAACACACTTGAAACCAAATTACACACGTTCGTTTTGTAAAGACTACAGATGACAGCTCCAAAGGCTGAATGCTGTGAGCTAAAAGCTTACAGCAGCACGTTATTAGGAATATACAGTAAGTAAAACATGTTGGATGGTTCTTGTATTTGACTAAATCTGCAGTCTCAGCTCTCACACTTTCACACAGAAGACTTTTATACATACATGCATTCATTTATAATTACTTCGATATCCACCACACATGTGCTTGCATGTTACTGGCATTTGCACAGGATTTAATAAATGATGTATAAAGGAGAGAGAGAGTAGAACAAGGCCGCACACGAGGACCCAGGTTTTTGTGCAGTGTCACTATCAACAATGACTTAATTCTATAATCTGTAATGCTTTGCTGTATTACAGTGTTTGCAGTTATTGTGTTAATGAAGACTCCTGGTCATCCAGGTACGCTTATCTGAGTTTAGGCAATAGGACAAAGAAGAAGTCCAGTTTCCTTTAAAGGAAAGTTTCATTGTCTTTGTTTAAACATGCTTTGCACCAACTTGTTTAAATCGATCATGTGGTGTATTGCGAACAACTTGATCGATACTGATACTGTGTGCTAATAGATAGGAGGACGAGTGACGACAACGCAGAGCATGCTTTGAATTCCTTAGATATATCAATGCAGGGTGGACGCTCATTACAAACCATGACATACTGGACTTTGATTTGTAAAAAACACTTCCCTAAAAAGAAATAAGATCTCTTTTTCACTTCGCTGTGAGTAGGAGTAGCGACGGAAAAGTCATGAGCAGCGATGAGATAATGACACATGTAAAAGGGCCCCCAGACGGAAAGAGGTACAGAAGAATCAAATCAGCAAATCAGCTTGTCACACTGTTTGTGGTCATTTCTTTAATGTGTGGGCATCACGTGTCTCGTTTAGATCACTTCTCAAGTGGCTGTGGTCATTTTGTGATTTCTGTTTTTGTGTCTTTAACTGAGTTAATATTTAGCTCATGTCTGTGACCAGCACACTGTAGGGTCTCATCCTGGGACAAATACAGCAGAGAGCTCCAGCGCTGTGTTGTCACACACACATTAACAAACCATCGAACTAGTCGCAAATCAGATACGACATATCACAACAGCGAAGTCATCACACAGCTTCAGGGGATTATTATGGAGTAGGAAAAAATAGCTTCCACTACATATGTAACCAGGAGGAGAGTTAATCAACGTATCTGTTTTATAAACTCTATTCTGTTATATGAGCTCTCTGTTACCCCTCAGGGTCAGGATGGAGCGGGACTCTCAGCTCATAGAGGGTCAAGGGCAGAGTGTCCCCTTTGTTGTCCAGGACCTGATTGGATGAAAAAGGTTGAGGGATCGATACGTCCAGCCTCTGCAGTCTGCTCTGTGTCTGACTCTGCAGTGTGTCCCCCCTTTAATCCTTCCCTTTAATTTCACCATCTAACGTTCACAGATGAACTGTGTAGCAGGTACACCACTAACTGTTCACTAAGTTGGTGTACGATTCACTAATAGCTAGATTCAAAGTAGTGAACCGTACGACACCTGTAAAAATTCAGCTGTAGTTTACACTTTAGTTGTGTGTAAATCTGTTGCATAGAACATATTTGTAGTGTTATTTGTTCAATAGCTACTTAAAGAGAAACTGCAGTTATATAACTTTCATAAGAACTAATGTAACAATAAACCTTTCATGTTTTCTCATGCACTCATTGTGTTTTTTGTCTAATGTTAATGCTAAAGCGACTTCATTCATTCATAGGGTGGATTAACAGATGACACATTACTGTTCTGATATGTGGTATCTGATTTGTGACTAGTTCGACAGTTTGATTAGTTAATGTACAGAGCCATGGCCGACTGCAGGAGCTCTCTGCTGCATCTGTGCTTCTGATCTGTTCCAGGATGAGAACTGGATCACACTAGTCCCCCTGGGCTGAGCCAGGTGATTGGTGATGGAAGAAAGAGGGAAGAAGATGGAAACATAACTGTGATTGTGCTAATTAACAAAGTGCAGCTGACGTGGTGATAAAGAGCCGATAAAAAAAACGGGTGCCATGTTCATACTGTGCAATATTGTCTCACACAATGTGACATCTAGATGCAGAGACACCAACCTCTCCACCAACAGTAACTTAGACTAGAGAGCGAAGCACCAAAATGCTATGATGTGTTTTATATATTGGATTCACTGTGTATTAGCTTGTTGTTCCTTCTCAAACATTCTCACACAAAGAAATCTGAAGGAAAAGTGAAGTTTGTGTGTGGATTTTTCTTTTCATTTTACTGAATTCAGTCATCAAATCTCTAAAAGCAGCAACATGTGTAGAATAAAGGATAAGGCTAGTGATATTTCTATTGTACATACTGTGAACAAATCTCAGAAAAACAACAACTGATGTGTCTAACCTAACAAGTATTGCCTGTACAGATGGATCCTCTGTGGTACAGATCTTCGATTTGTCCTGATGAAAACAGTGAAAACAGTAAATCGGTGAGACACACTGTGGTGGGATGACTTCTATCGTTATGCTGAACATGAGCACTGTCAGGTACATAAACTAGAGCACCAAATGTTGATTAATCCACATCTGGAAACAGCCCCAGCAAATGTAAAATTTTTGTTTTTAGTGCTTGGTAGAAATTTAAACGTCCAGTCTCTTTAGGAAATGATGATCCAGCAGCTGAGAGGGTGACACATCATGACATTTATACACAGGTCATCAGAAACCTGGATCCTGTTACAATCCTGGTTACAGGCAGATTTACGATGTTCATTCAAATGTGATAAGACTGAAATCCAGGATTCTAGAGGGCATGTAAATGCACTCAGTGACTGCGCTGAGTTGCCAAGTATTGATTAAATAATCTACTCAGACGTATTTGTTTAAACTCTGTGTCAGCTGCACATGGTCAAGATTTAAAGAAAATGTCTTCTGACCATTTTAAGGCCAATAAGTTTCAAATAATCATCCTTTCTATGCGATTTGTCGACTTTCTGAACTCTGTGCGAAGCTGTGAGCACAGAGTGGCTCCATTTCTTTGTTAAGGCTATTGATTACTTCAAAGGACAGAAGTAGACATGAGTTGTGACACACATTGGAAATTTACTCAGACAGGCTCTGCGTGGGCGTGCATGTTGCTGCACTTTGATCCGACAGTAAATCACAAATGGATGTTGTAATGGTAGAAACGTGGGAATTTCACTTGCCTTTTTAAATATTACAACACAGTGTCTCTTGTCTCTTTCCTTCAACATGTCACCAAATGGAAAATGAAAACCACAACAAATAAATATACCAGATAAATGTAAATCAAATGATTTTAAATACCGTATTCAGACTCTTTGTTTGTTCACTCTCCTTTTGTTTCAGCAGGCATGCGGTGATGTAAGTTAGATAAAATATTATAAACAAATATATACACTTGGTAATATAGCTGTCTAAAACCACTCTTTCAATAAACGTAAGGTTATTGTAAACATGCACTCTTTTACCACTGAGTTCTCTTGGCACCCAGGCTCCATGAGGAGGGTTATAATGTGCTGTATTTCTTAAATTTGTGACATTACCACAGTGTTGTTGTAGTATTTAGATTGTGCCACTTGTGTTAAGTGCCATTACAGTCGTGCATATTTAAACATAGACAACAAAAATGGATGAAAGTGATGTATAACTACACTGAACTCCACCCCAGTTGTTGTTGATGCCTGTTGGAAGAGGTCAAAATCCCCATCTGAGTCTGGTGAATATCCACAGCGTATGAGGATACTCTAGGTTTTCATGGAGCCTGGGTGCAAGAATAATGCCTCAGTGTAGTTTTAAAGGGAACCCGGGTACAAAGGCATTGAAGCCTGACCCTACAGTGAAGCTCAGTTTGTACCATCGGAGCATCTCATCAGTCTCACTCTACCCTGCACATAATTCCTCAGGGTGCAAGACAGTTTTCCACAAACGTCCAAACGTCCTTTTTTTACATTTTGTTGATGTTCATGATTCATCTTGGATTGAGGTCAGATTTTCTGCAACGACAAAATAATGGATCCAACTCTGGTTTAAACCAAAATACAACTAGATCTTATTAAGAAGCCGATGTTTCCTACACCTTAACTTGAGATTTTTTTGGTCATGTTGATGCAGTTGAAGTTAAACTGAGTAAAAGAAGTAATATAAGAAGTAATATAATGTAATATAATCTCATTTAGACAAAGTAGAAAACTGCCTTCAGAGAGCGACTGTAGCAGCTCTACATGATGAAGAATACTGACCTGAACCCCTCTAAGCAAAAATGTCCACATTATTAACAATGATATATTAAAAGCACATTCGTGTGTACAGTATATGTGAGCTACACCTACTTTCCAGAAATAAACATACACTGTGTTTGCACATACTGTATATTATAATTTGCTATAGTTGTGGGATACATTCTTAATAAACATTGAACTAAGCTCCCTGGTCAACAGTTTCTCAATGATACAGGTCCTGTAGATCCATCTTCAGTGGTGAAAACCTTCTCCGTTACCACCCTATCTTTATTTGATGCAGTTAAACAAATTATGAATGCATTAGGGCCGCCCAGCATGTTGCAGTAGGGGCAGGCTCTGGGACTTGCATTCATACAGCACACTTGACATTGTGAGTTGATGTTTGACACAGTAATTAGGCGTAGGGTTTCACTGGAGAAGAGAGAGGCCCTCCCTGAAATAGATGGATAAATTTAGTTCTCCTGTCAATGCTTTGGTAAATAAAAACCCAGGGGGCCCTGCCGTTATACCCTTGAGGGGATTTATTTCAATCCTTGACCCACCAGAAGTGTCCTATGGTGTACGGTGATCAGGAGGTGATGACTGGATCTGGATGACAGTGTTTGAGCTCACCACAGAGGTTACATTAGTTTGATTTTTTTAGGAAAACAAAGCTGAACTATTATGTTTCTAATCTCTTCTTTCTTCTTCTCTCTTAGTTTATACTGTATAGTGATAACTAGTGCACAGCAGGACAGACTAAAGCCTGCAGCCAGATCATCTACAAAGTCTGTAAATATAGTTTAAAGGATCTTTTCTGTAGTCTAGTGATGCTACGGGTCTAGAATCCCTGCGTGTTTCCACCCTTTCCAGGCCACTGTTACGTCCCACTTCCCATCAACCCACAACAAAATAAGTCAATAATGGATGAGGCCTTTCTACTCCTCTGCTCTTCTACTCAGCCGTACCATGCTGTCAGTCTGTGGGGAGGCCCTGGAGCAAGTACTCTTACACGAAACCACTGTTTCATTATTCATACAGGTGTTTTAACCAAGAGGTGGATCTTACACTATTTACTCAGCAGCCTTGTAAACAGCCATGATTACTGCCTCACTGCTCTCACTTCAACCTTCCTCTCTGTCTCACTCTAGTGTTTTTTCTTCCTCTTTAGGTTCATCATACAACCTCACACTACTTTCTTTATTTCATTTAAGGGCTTTGATTGAACCCAAGCAGTTGTTATTTTGCAGGCAGTGCAGCACTGGTATATGGCTGAGTTTTTTTTGGCAGGGGGTGGCCTGGATTGAGAGGCTTACAGTAGCTGTTGCAAGGGGGTGAGACCTAATCCATGGCTGGGACCACGAGGTTTGAAGATAAGACTAGAAGATGATGGTTACACAGGAATAGGTCGGTATACTGAGAGTCTTTTAATTTTGGATGCCATCATTGCAGGTTTCTCTAGGAATGTCTGTTGGCATCTGATTTCAGGAACGTTCCATCTGTCAAATGTGATCCTATAAATGAACTTCCCACTTTCCAACTCCAATCTGGGAATAGCGTACCAGTCTGATGGAGCTGCCTGTACACACACGAACGGGAGGCATGTGTGTGTGCATATATGTACTGTATGTATGTGTGTGTTTTTGTGTTTAAGGGTGCATGCATGGGTCCTAGTCGCGGCTCTGGTTGCGTTTCTTGAAGAAAAGGAATGGTGTCTTCTGAGGGGGGCCCAGTAAAATGGGGACCTGATTCTTGTGTGTGATCCTGACCTGTAAGAATCAGATAGAGAGGGACATGATAAAGGTATGACATTCATACAGCAATCTGTTTACCAGGTTGACAGTCATCACTTTATGGCTTTTCACAGCAAACTGTTACCAAATCACTCAGTGCGACCTTGCAAATAACTCACATAACACAACAAAAGCTCTCTATCTTCCACCCCCACAGAGGCTTGCTCGGACAAAATGGTTGAAAAGCTGTGAGAAGAAGATGAATAGATAATTGATTTCCTCCTCTCATTTAAAGAATATATCCAACCTCTGATGTTTGATGACATGGCAGTATTGCAGGTTGCTGGAGCACGACGGAGAAGAAAAGAGCAGGGAAATAAGCCAAAGCATGAATTACACTCAGTTACGTCGGCCATGCAGCAGATTTATCAGCTGTCAACGGTAAGTGGCTGTCCACTGGGAATGGGGGTGCTCAGAAAACCCTCAAACCCCAGCAAGACTGTGACGCTAGCTGTGGTGTTTTTGCCTGTCTCCTAACTAGCAAAGCACCAGACCCCTGGTGGTCTGGTTGATTGTTTAGTCAACTTCATCTGGGCCAAAACGTATGTCATATAAAAAGGCAAGACAGGCGAAGACCAAAGCCTGCAGACATACAAACTGTAATAAAGCAACAATTTTTTATTTTCCAATCACTCTCGCTCATTGCAGACAGTTTATAGTTACTGTACTCATGAGTCTGATAAGAAGCTGTAAATTCCACTGGGTCCATTTCTTTCTGTTGTTGTGATTTGCCGAGCTGAACTGTTGTCATTCCTTTAGAAACTGCCTATCTCTGAATCTATGAGGTTCCCAGAGGTCTGCACAACACTCCCATGTGTCTCTCAGGACTGCAGAGACCAACAGTTACTGCTATGATGGTGCAAATTTTAGTGTGTCTTCATTTCTGGTGAAGGTCAGTGCAGCGCCATCAAGCAACAAACTGCTGTGGTCAAATAAACGTGTGCAGAAGAAACGTTACTGGGAGATTTTGTAACTGTTCTGCAGTTTTTACAATAAACCTCTTTGTTGTGTTTTGTTGTCTGTTACAGTTTCAAACACCTCGATACTGTATGCCATGTGTTCTGTTGGATTTGCTTTAAAAGGAGTTGATGGTTCTAGTCTCACCGTGCAGGGAGGCTGCATCCAGGGCTCACCATCGATTTGCATGGGCAGCCGTCGGGACGTCCTGTGAAGAGAGAGCAGAGGGATGAGCAGGATAGATAAAGTGGGAAGTAGAGACAGAGAGAAGGGGAGTAAGAGAGGGAGGGAGGACCGGGTTGTGAAGGTCAGATCAGACACACCTCAGAGCAACGAGAGGCCTGTTCACACTGTCCCAGGACAGGGTCAAACACTGAATCCTTTGTTCCCATGAGAGCTGTTCCCAGACAGACCCCCACTCTTTAAACTCACAGACCCACTGTATACACACACACTGAGAGTTGGTTTAAGATTTTCATGCATGCCTCGTTGGCTAGAGAAACACAGTATGGGAGAATGACTGTGATGAATGCTCTTTCAATTCTGTTCTAGGAAAATACTGGGGGCAGCTTGGTGAACAAGTGAGAGGACGACATGTGAATGTTACTTTTCTGCTACAGTAACTGGAGCTGTGGATGTTAACGCAACAAAAACATCCGAAATAAAAACCAGTTTCTTTGAATAAAGGGGGCACGGAGCACACGTTTGACAGAATTCACCATAATGAAGTATGAGAAACACTATTATATAGATATTATTATCCTTCTGACCTGATGGTGACGTTGGCACACTGAGCCAGTCTTCGTCCTGCACTCTTCAGTCCAGTGTAGATCTGTCCCATTTCTATCGCCCCTTCCAGGCCAACCACTTCCAACAGCTGGTCACTGAAGTCTGAATCAGAGGGAGACGAGCACAGGAGGAGGTTAAAGATTCAGTTATAGGTCCTCAGCTCTAACCAACCATTGTACCTTCTTCCTTCTCCTTCATTCCTATTCACCTGTTTAAAAAACCCTGAGTGGAAATGCCACCGTTTTAAAAACAAAAAAACAAAAGATTTAGAGAGTTTTAAAGATTTATACTTGGTTGGAGTGGAAAGCAAATATGACGTTTCTCAGATTGACACATGAAACAAACGGCAGCATCGACTTTAAGAACAAATTTAAACACATCGCCCTCAGGCGTGGTTCAGCGACACGTCTTATAAAGTGGGATAAAACAGCTTCAAAGACAAGAAGGATAAAATGGCTACAGTGTTTGATGATTACAAAAGTGTGTATGATTCATTTTGGAAGGTTAGGGATGCAACAACACACTGGATTTGCTTGATTATACTATTCAATAGGTCGAGTAGCTGTTGTGTCCTTTTTAAAACCTCTTCACTGTTTGTGCCTCTTCATCATCTTCTACTCTTTTGAGTTCCAGCTCTGTTTGATGTCAAATAGTCAATACATCCTTATTAATAGCCATGATATTAAAGGTCAGCCATGATGTCACTCAACGTTACTCTTTCAATACCCTTTGGCTCGTATGTAACCCAATATGATTTGGAGATGATGTGTTTGTGTGCAACTTCAGCAACTTCACAGGTTTTACAAATGTCTGAGAAATGAATTATTAGACAGAAATGTGAGAAATGTTGCGTCTTCACAGCCAGTGTGATAATTTGTGAGGCGTTAGAGCAGAATCAAATTTCATACCCGCTCATACAACTGCGCTGGTGACAAACTCAGCAGCACACATTAACCGTGGTCGGGTACAGATCATGTCGTGTTCAAACACTGTTACAGGAACCAACCAACCACGGGACTGATAAAGAGTTTTAGTATGCTTGTAACCATTAGCTCTTTTATGTGTTTATGTGTAATTATCATCTCTCCTCATTGTTCTTATGATTCTTATTATTCTGGATAGTGTGATTTAGTGCAAGACACAAAAAAACACGAGACACCAGAATTAGTCAGCTTCTGTAACCCATCCTCTAGAGCTCATCGTGCAGGTTTGTGTGGAGCTCTGAGAGTTGAACATCTTAATCACAGACATCTTAAAATGTCAAAGACAGACTGAGAGATAGTGCCTCCTCTGAAAGTTCACATGCATTAAATCTTTCCAGATGGTGGAGGGTTTATGATGATTACATGTTCCTAATGTTAATGCAAGACAAAAAAAAGGAATAGGAGAGATTATGAAGGCAATAAATCGACTTGACTTTGCTTCAGTGCAGCAAAGAAAAAGAAAAGCAGTTTGTGTGAGGCACCTGGAAAGCCAGTCAAACCATTCCCTGAGGGTCTCAATCCTCCATCCAAGCAAGACAAGCTCTGACTGGCAGCTCTGCATGTTGTGACTGGAGCTGCAGGCTGCAGGTCTATCTGCCTGTTACACTGTAAACAACGTTAATAATTTCCCAACGTCGTCAACGTCAGCTCCTGCTGTTGGCTTTGTTTCAATCTCCAAACAGGAAACTGCGTTCTTTGCTTTGCTACTTAGAGAAAACATGCTCTGTGAAAGTGGAACAGAGCAGGGGGCTCAGGATACATCTGAGTCATGAGTTTTCTTGCAAAGAAGAGTTTAAGAAAAAAGACATGCTAAAAATATTACATAACCACAGAGACCATTTCAATTTGTTTTTCTTATCCTGTGCTTGTTACTTTAACAAGTTCCCTGGTGCAGCGTAGACGGTGGCAGCACATTTCTTATTGTTGCCAATCAAACTTGGAATTGTGCCGCTCTTAAAAACATTTCTGCTCCTGATTGAATATCAAAACGATGTGTTACTCTCCCTGTAGTCAAAGTAAAACTATGTACTATATTAGTTTTAACACTTGTAATGTGTGGCATTTGAAAAGTTCTGCTATAAAGACCACACCACGGTTTGTACGGGAATAACTGCTGCTGCTGAGTCACTGGCACTTTTTAATATTTAAGAAGACAATTCAACAGAAAATGTCAGAGTAGACAATAGAACAAACATTTAAAAATCACTCAAAGGCTGCGCTTGAGTTTAGTCAGTCCTCTTAACAATAAAATGCCTGGAGCACATGTGTTAGTACAGAAGAGTTTGTGAGGATAACAAATAAAATGCAACAACCTCTGATTCACTATGGAAGAATGTGCACTGTAGAGAGGGAGTTTTCTACATTTATTTACAGATTACATTATTGTAACTGCATTTTATTATGTTCCTATATTACTTAAAAGTACTAAACACATATAACTGCCATAGCACACATGCTGTCAATGTTCATCTGAATAGATTTTTATTTTAGTGCCGTAAACACGGGCCTCAACGTGTTATATGCATTCAACCACAGCCCAAAGTATATTTGCACACTTTAACTGTATTTCTGTTTTACTCTACAGTGATTGTATGTTGGCTGCTGACGGCTGCCAAAACAAAGGTGACCTACACTCGATCCTGTATCAACACAGGCGAAGGACTAAAGTTACTGCTGCAGCTCTGCTAACTTGCTGCTTTTACTATGCAGCTATTGTAGTCCAATACACACCGTGTGTGTGTTCTTTCATGTGTATAAGAGGCACAAAGTTTAAATCCTGGACGAGTCCCCAATTTTTTGTATTTCCTGAAATCGAAATCAAAGTTTTTTGTCACATTTCCGAGAAAAAAGCTCAATTCTGAATCATTTTATTTACTTATTAAAATCACATTTGATTTAATAGTGCTGTTTTTCTATAGTGTATATGACACTTAAATCAGCCCATGACATTATGTTAATATTATATAACTCCCACCCAGATTCTTAATACTTTAAAATAACCTTATTGTCCTAAACGGCAGCTTCCATCCCACTCACATGTTCACGATCCTGCGTCAAATAAAGAAAGGATAGCTCGTCCCTCAGTCCTCCTGCACAGCCTTGGGCTCATATTCACCACATGCATCTCTCTGTCTCTGCAGAGCTTTCCAGGAAATAATTATAATAGGATTGGGCATCCATTAAGAAACAAACTGCACAGTTGGAGGCTAAGGGATCAAGAAAAGGGAGTGATGACCACAGTGGATTCTCATATGGGAGTTAAAAAGAGGTCTAGATCTGATGGACACAATCTGTTCATTTCTGCAGCTGACGACTAGGGAGTGTGTGAGCCTATAAGAGCTGTAATGTGCTGTTACAGCGTTGAAGACCGAAGAGGCAAACATTTCTCTGTTGACATGTCCTATTTTAGGATTTGAAGACAGTACTATTCATATATTCCTTTCCTGTTGTACTATTAGACACATACAGTAAATCCCCCTCCCTCGCACTCCCACCTATACACCTCTACTTCCTCCAAATACCAAAAACGGGCATGCCGTCCTGCCCGTGTCCCAGTGTGAGAGCCTGATGGCAGAGTAGCCTACTGTGCTGGTTCTCACCTCACTGATGATTCCCGCCTCATCAGATCTCTGCGCTTTTGACTCTCAGGCAACCAGCACTGTTACTTCTCAGTGAGGTAGAGCTAAGAATAGACTAGAACAGCCTGTTACATAACACAGCCACAGTGCATTCTGGGATGGGATGGCATTGCTTTGCCAAGCAGCAGGCAGCAAGAACTGTTACTGCAGTGCTGCACTATTTCTTCTCTGAAAGTCACTGAGAATTCAAGCATTATGTTAAACACCATCGTGATTGATATAGTGAATCATAAGAGTCTAATAAATTTAATTACCGTCATAATAAAGGTCACACACTCTAATATTTAGCTGGAGTGAGTGTTTAAATGCTTCTACTCTCACTATTCAACATAGTCGTGAGCTCTACTGTTGTTTTTCTACGACCAAACGTTTAACTGATCGCAGATCACCATCGTTCAGGATTTTGCTCCAAACACATTTCCTCCTTAAAGATGATGGTTCCCCACTGTTCTTCCAGTTTTAATAATGTGATGGACAGTTCTTAACCCAGTTTTAGTAGTTTCATCAATCTCCTTAGATGTTTTCTTTGCTTGATGCCAATAATTTGACCCTTCTGAAACAGATCTTTTCTTCAGACGTGGTTGTTGAAGAAATGCATCAGTTAGGGTTAAATAGATAAAGACTAAATGGTGCTTTCCATGTCCAAGTATTGATGAGTTATGTATAAAACTCCAGTTTCCTGAAGGACAGAGGTGTAGCGAACTAGAAAGCATGGTAAACAGTTCGCATGCTTTCCATGTGTACTGTAAATTTATACATACACTATACAACTCAGGATTCCAGTTTGTCTGTTATAAAAGTATTTTAAAAACCCTATGTTTTTAATTAATGATTGAATGAATACAGTGTTCAATCAGTGTGTGTCTTTTCTAATTAGCTGATAAAACAACAGAACGTCATCACCAGTTGTATCCTTGAAGTTTTAAAATCGGTAACGAGTTATTTATAACAATCCTTCAATTAGAAACTAAAAGATAAATTATGAATCCACCCACAGAATTGCTGCAGCTTTCATTGTGCAACAGCTCGAGGTGTCAGGTTATAATTATAAGCAGACATATTTGTGCATCCTTCCTCCGCCCACTTGCCCTCGCTCCCTGCCTGACTGGACTGTTATTGTCTCAGTGTGGTCAGAGTCATGGCAGATGGTCAAGACGAACTGCAGCTCACCTCGCCAGACCCAACGGAGGTAAAGGTACAAGGGAGAGCACTTGGCCACATGACAAAGAACACTATGTCACTATGATAAAGTACAAAAATACACCACACACTCCGTGTCGATGCATCTTTACATGAATCGCAAGGATCCAGATGGTGTTTTGTTTTTTTTTGTTTGCTTGTTTTTTTGTCAAAAAGCAAACGATGATTTTCCCAGATGGGAGAAAAGCAATCATGGGAAAGAACACATTATAGTCATCTATTCCATTCTCATTCTTTTTAAAAGTCCCTTTTAAAGCTGTCATTCATTAACTCTGAGTAAATGTATCACTTAAAGGCAATCCACTCTCCCACCATCCACTGAGAGCAACTCAGCAGCTTCATATAGGAACTATTTACAGCCACACAGACCAGTGGGGGTGTATCAAAGTAATTATAGTGTGCCGTTTCTGTTGTGTGAGAAGAAAACAATATGCACACTCTGGATGCGATCAGCCTAAAATAGCTTCCTTCGTGGTGTGTCACAGCTTGACTGTTGTCATAGAGGGTGGGCAGGGGGCTTGTAGGGCCTGGGAGGCAGGGGAAGGGTAGAGAGACAAGGCAAGGTGAGGGGAAGAGGAGAGGGTGGAGAGAGTGGACAGAGCGTCAGACAAGCAGGGGAAAGAAAACAAATGAGTCATGAAAGGGAGACAGAACATACCTGAAATAACAGGTTCTGCTATTTATGGTTCTAACTGTTACTGACTGTTACTAAAGGAGAAGTTACTTTCTCACTGTTTCTAGACGTTTGTTAAATTAAATCACTTTTCTTGCATGTGTTGTGCAACATAAATAAAGGATTGATTGATAGTTTTCAAAGGTGAAACACGCAGAATTAATTGTGTGCCTGATGTTGTATTGTCTTTGTTGCCAACCTCAATGTGGATTATCTGGTTAGATTAAGCTTAAATTAATTAATTAATTAATTAACAGCCCAAATGCACGACAACTCCTTCCTTTTACTACTTGTTACTAGAGCCCATCACTGTATGCTGCACATTCATAAGCGTCCTAATTTCATTTCAACAACGTTCCCACGTTGCCGTCCTGAGAATGATGCATGCTACCGTTTATTTATGCGCATCCTTTCCAGCAAGTCCACTGCAGGAAGTTAGGGAAATCTGATCCGGAGTAGGGAGGAAATAAACAAGGGAGGGGCGAAGTGATGTGGAGATAAAGGTTGAGGAGGGGCACAGTGATGAGGTGGGCCGACACCGGGGCCTTTGTACGTGAATCCTGTTCCTGTCAGCAGCTCCAGCCCTCACTGTGATTTCCTCTGCTCCACTGGCTCTTATCTATCTTCATCCAGCTGACAGCGGTGCACTTTTGGCCTCGCTACACTTTACTTTTGGCCACAACACTAAACTACTGTACAAATATACAGACGCAAGTAGTAGTTCATGGTTAATGCGTTTTAATGGAGCATCTGCAGTGTTGCTGTTGAAGCAGTTTAAAGTTCAGGCTGCTATAATGCTGTAAAATTACTTCGTCCATATATTAATGGGATCGCTTGTATTGTTTCATATGACACGTGGAGCTGGACTTTTAGCAGCAAGGTGGTAATAAAAAGCTTCTTCAAACTTTATATTGTGACAATTTGATCTAAGCCAGACTTTTTATACTATCTAACCCTTAAGCAGCCCAGGTGAGAAGTGACTGGACGTGATCTAAACTAAAGCAAACATGAGATGAAGCTGTTTTTATCCTGAGCAATCGAATTTATCTCAGTGCTTCATGAATGAAAGGATTGAAAATGCAGGTGAAAGTCATTTTGCTTTCAGTCTGTTCACAGCAGGTTCCTTTTATTCCAGCAAAATGATTGTTGTGTTGTTTAAATCAGGTAAATTTGAATAGAGGGTCTATTACAATTACACATTACTATAGACTGTCTCTGTGTGTTTGTCTCCGCTGTCGTTTCTGTCTGTGCAGAACACAAACCAGAGCAGAAACACAGTGACTCAGACGACTGAAGTTTCATCACTGAGGTCAGAAGCGCCAAGGGCTTCTTTCACTATCTCTGGGTAACCCTGCCTGATTGCATTATCTGCAGCAAATAGATTTAAAAGCTTTAGTTTACTGCGCCAGAGAAAGCAACTGCCATGAACAATTATTTGTATGATAAACATGCAGGAGCCCATACACACAGACAGAGGCACGCCAGCACACACACATATACACACACCAAACAGAGGCACATAAATGCATACCTAGCACAGTTTCACTCTGAAACTAGAGCACTGGTCTCTGAGTACCGTTTCCAAATAGCATTAGCAGGAGAAGCTAATTTAATAAGGGTTAAATCCTGAGGGACAAACCTGGAGAACAGAGATTCCATCACACACAGTCAAACATGCACATTGCATGCGATGCAGACTTTTTACTGTGCACTCCTACAATAAGGTCTGTACCTGCATCTGTATGCAAAAAACATGAGGTGTCAGATGGAGGAATAGGAAACTACACTATCTTTCTATCCTAATTGAACTTCAAATCATTGTGCTTATATTTCGTTTTATCTTCTGCTCCTCCAGGAGATTTTTTCTGACCAGGACCAGGATCTACAAACTGACCCAGACTGGAAACAGTCTGAACAGCTGTTGTGCCAAAATCGTTCTGTATTTATAACTGACCCCAGAATCTGTATATGTGTCCCACTTTTACTTAAATCACGTTGAGCTACAGTCCATCATGCCGTGCATACATTTATACTTGAGCTATAGAGTCGTGCACTACGTCTTCGTCCTCCTGTGTCCTCTTTTTTCCGGTCTTTTGGTCTTTCTCTCCTCCAGTCTCTGGCTCGGTATAGACCTAAAATCTCCATGGAAACTAGGTTTAGTTCAGTGAGCAGAGATGGAGGGATAAAGTGAAGGGAAAGAGACAGAAGTTGGATGAATCGAGAAAACCTGTGTGAGGGCACAGAGTGGGCTGTTCTCTAACGCTCGTGGAACGTAACTCATCCTGGAACCAGTCACATCATAAAAGACGTTCACTGTGAGGTCATTGGATTTGTTTGGGCGTCACATACCTCGTGGTTGTTGAAAGCACATGCAGTGAGCTGCAGGTGCATGAGACCCTGTTCCTGGTAGATGCTCCTACCTAGTCTGGCCCTTGTCGAAGTCACTCAGCTCTTTATGCTTGTCCGATTTGTGCTCGACCTGCTGCCAAGACATCTACTTCAAGAGCAGACTGTTTACTTGCTGCCTAATACAGGTGCCATTGTAATAACATAATCATTGTGGCCGATCCGCTTGCAATGTTGAATCTGACAGACAAACGGTGCCATCTAAGGAAACGAACAGTTCACAAATAGAGTTCCATGTTCAAATATTTGTTTTGACATTATTCTCTTACTAAAGGTGACGTAAATACAGACAGGAAACTGGGAACCAGAGGCATTGTGCTTTTCTGGTATGTGTCTGATTCACCAGTGGGACGACTCAAACTGAGCCTTTTCTGTTTAAAACTCATTTATTCATTTATTACATTTAGAAACTGATAAGTTGTTTCTGAGGTGATGTCTCTCCACAGGTGAGCACATCGCCTGATCCAGTAATGAAATATAAGTAGTTTGAAATAAAAAATCAAAACTACATTTTGGCTGAATGGTGCTAGTGTGATGCACTGTGCTGTTTTATAGCAGGAGACAGACTCAGCAGTGGCACTGAGCTCCTCTATAGATGTTTTTTTTTTCTTACATGTTCGCTCTGACTGAGACAGTGAACATTTCCTGACTGTAATAATCTGAACACTGAATAACCTGAAAGTGAATAACATCAATAAAAGCAGGCTTAATTTCTTACAGACACCAAATTCACACAGAAGGACGTCATGTTGTTTTATTGGACTGTGCAGATAATAACAATAAGTACTAACTCCACTCTTAGAGCGACTGTCCTGGGGCTGAGGTGCCTTCAGGGGCCTCTTGGCCTGTGGACCCTGAAAGTCTCAGATCACCAGTGAGCAGAAGATAAAGTTGTTGTTACTGTTGTAACTTTACTAAGTTGTGAAATCCTGTCTGTTCTGTAGAGTTTTCCTGTCTGATGAGTCTTTAACCACTCTAATATGTTACTCCAACTTCCTGCCTTGAACACCACCTGCCAAGCAGCCCTCGTGCAGTTTTAGTGCATGGCTGGTTTTGGTCTGAACTGTTCATAACTCATAACTAAGGCTATGACCTGTGATGAGGACGCACAAGTGGACACAGTAGACAATGAAATGAGGTTAGCACCAAGTGACTTGACTGGAAATTACCAAACTAAAAGTTTGTTTGTGGTGCCCACTGCACAGCTGCACTGTACCTGCTCCACCTGGTCCATAGACTGTACACATGACGAGAAAAGTTCCTCACCTTGAACACAGAACTTGAGCTCTTTCGCGTCTGTGACGGTGCTGGCTGGCATCCTGTCGGGAACCTTCTTGCTCATGCGGTTGTAGTTCCTCCTCTTCTTCGTCTCGCCCCACAGGTTGGAGCCACCGTGCATGCTGGGAATGTTGAGTACGGCGATGCCCTCTAATGACGTGTTGCTGAGGTCCAAAATGATCCCGTCACACTGACATTAAAAGAGAAAACATGAAGAGAGATGAAGGACAAAGACACAAATAGGTTCCTACACATGAAGCATCAAGATTACTAAACGTATGTAACATTAGGTCGTGCTAACACATGCTAACAGCCAGGAACATCATTCTTTAGTCTGTGCACATACATATACTCTTAGTAACTGATGAGACGATGTTGTTGTTCTCAGTGTATTTTAATTTATTTTAATATAATATAGAGTGAGTTCAGCTGTGTAGGAAAACCAGACGTTGATAATCACACAACTACAGAAATGAATACACAAAACAACACATAAAAGAAGTTTCTCTTTCCTCTCCTTTACTGTTTTATTAAAGCCGGTTTTAGGGAGGTTAATGCATGAACTACATCACAATAGGTTGATGTAAGTTGACACAGTGGGAGTGAAAAGGTTGTTTAGTGGACGAGCTGCAGTGGACATGCCGCTGTATCAAAGAGCTCGACGACGATGTCTCTCCACCCTCTTTAAGACTTATTTTCTCCTGATGCGTTGCTTGTACCGAAGCCAAGTGTGCAGTGAAGCAGCAGAACAAGCAGCAATAAAATACAGTGAGGCGGCCTAATGTCTACAATATATATACTGTGGCACGCGTTGCCTGGCTCTGAATTACATGGTGTCGGCCTCATGTAGGTTCAAGAAGTAACTCAAACACACCAGAGAATATCAACAAGTTGTTGCAATGACTCAGCATGCATGGTTGATTAGTGCTGAGTCAAAGCAGCCACAGAAATGTTGGACTGCTGGACGCCCACAAGCAAAAGCAAACTACAGGGAAACCATCACGTCACGAGGACGTGAAGAAATATCCACACATGTACGTTCACAGCAACGTACAGAAAGAAATGAGTGAAGCAACAGCACAATGCAGATGTCTTTAAATCACTTCTTTCTGTTATAAATGCATTTCCCAACAAAACTAATATGATTACAACTCATTACGGTTGTGTCATCACTCATGCAGCATTTACAGAAACATAACTGTCTGAAGACTGTTAGACGCTTGTAAGAGTTTAATCTATCACTAAGTGGATGGAAGACAGAAAGTAGCGTCCACTACGTCTGGTAATGATTACAAGTTCCAGTAGGTCCTGCCAGTAGTTAAACTTTAATTTACATGTAATTATTAAAAGGTGCAAATGGCTGCTGACCAATATTAATAACCATCTGCCAGTGAGTGTGTTGCAACTTCATCTGTGAAGTGCAGTATAGTTGTTATTTAAGCTGTAAACTATAAAACTGGTTTGACTGTCACCAGGGTTTTAAAAAGCAGAATTTATTCTGGTTTTCATACATAACATGTATTTGATCTTACTTGTTTATGGTCTTCTGTGACATTTGAGTATTTATGACTTAACTAGCAATAATTTAAGTTAATGATTATTATTATTTTCCAATGCTCCATATATTTTTGAATGAATGACGTGTTATTAAAGGACAGCAAGTCTCCAGGAAGTGGTTGGAGTGGATGGAGGGTTTATAATGCAGGACTAACTTCAACCCTAAAAAACTAAAATAAATAAAGCTGTAGTTGGATATTGTACTACAAAAAGATTTAGACATCTAAGTTAAAGAAGGCAAATTGTTGTAGGTCTGAAATTTTATGAATAAAACAAACCTGCCTGGTTTTATTGTATTTATACATTCAGTATCAATATATGTGCAACTTATCATTTATGTTAATTGTCAACATTTACTTATCATATTAACAGAAACCATTACCCAGTTGGAGTCAGACAGGTTAGTGACAAGTTAAATATTGTCCTCTGCTAGAACAGGTTATCTCTTGTTAAAAGTTAATTCAGTTAATTCAGCATCTCGACCCGTTGCACCACCTTCAATGGGACGTTTCTTACATTCAGTAAATTTACGGCTTGATGTTACAAGTTCTTCAAAGAAACATGAACCAGTAAACAGCGTTTTCCAAGAGAACCACACCTGTAATCAACCGTACATAACAAAGATGGTGACGGCTGCTACCTTAAAATATTACAAGATATAAATATTCAGCTTTTCTGAATAATAATAAATATCTCTAATAACCAAAAATACTAGGAAGGACTTCAGTGCTCCCAGTAAGAAGCTGATTTTCAAGAGTTTTAAGGTCGTAGTGATGCAAGCTGCTTCACAGCTGTCATGACGGCACCTGTGTGGCCTCTTTATCTCACCCACTCATCAGTCTGCTTGGGTCTGCTGCTTGTTTTCTACATCCTGTGGTATAGCACCTCTTACTAGGGGCCCTCCAAAGATTTCCTGCCTGTGCAAGTCACCTGACCTGATGATCTGTTAACTTCCTACTCAGTTGCTCTTCAGTTTCTTATTAGACTTCATGTCCCTTTACCCCTCTGAGCCGTCTTCCATCGTGGACTCATATGAAACAATTCAAGAGAGATTATTTTACTGCAAATCATCAAAAATGTTGAGCTCTGACAAAACAAAACAGGACGAAGGGTCCACAATGTGCACAGGTACCTTAATTATTCTGAAGCAGCAGATCTCCTCACTTGTACCAACATGGCAGAACTGTTTGATCTAATAATTGTGATCTAAAAGGTTTGTTCAAGTCTGTGCCTGTCTGTAGGAGCAAGTGAGTATAACTCCAACAAAGGCAATTCTTACTTCTATTTCATTGCTGAATATACAATATAATATCTGCAACTACACGGGGGGGTAAGTGAGAAAGCATTAGGAGATGATCACCAGCCAAAAAAACAGCTTAAGAAAATAGAAGAGCATGTGAGTGACTTGTAGTGTGAGTAAATACTGAATAAATACTAATTATGGTAAATACAAATCTACTAGTCCATTTCCCAGGTCACTGTGAACATACTTAACTAACTACAAATGTCTTACAATAACAAGAATAAAGTGTTGGAAGAGCCGATTCCTTTAAATGACTGGAGGTTTGAAGAGTATAGGGGCTGAACTCTGTAGGATGACACACGGCTTGTTTGCGTTAGGTTTTTCTGAGAAGGTGTGTTTCTGATGTGTTTTCCTGGAGTCTTGCTGCGCTTTAAGCACCCAGGTGACACATTATGCAGCCGTTTATGACAGAATGAGGCAATCAGTGACTTTACGGAGCATTAATCTGATGATGTGCTATGAATAGCTCGCCTCATTAATATGGCAAAACTACAACACTTCTTATTAAGACGTATGAGAATAACAGCACTTAAAAGGCTGTCACTGAAAAGACAGAAAGTGAATGTGTAGCGTACACACGACGTTCCCCTTCTGGTTTTTATAACAAATGTGGTGTCTCTTGAATATTTAAAGATATTTTCAGTTTATATCATTCATTCTGTGGTTTTGACTCTGACTCACCTCCACTTCTATGCACTCGTTAAGTTTCTTGCAGGTGGCAGATATGGTCTCTGTGGTGCCAAACTCAAAGTACCAGAGCTTGTTCTTCATCCTGGGGAGAATGAGAGGGGAAACAGAGGACAGACATGTGTTTGACTAAAAGATTAGAACACACTCCCAACAGTACAGTGTGGTGAGCCTGCGGCAGGATTTGTTTTGGGTGCAGTGGACACATATTGAAGCTGTCCGGTGCCTTGAGTCATCTCATGAAACTGACAGCTCTTGACAGCCAGCAGCCATCTAAGCACAGAGGTCAAACATCCACGAGGCTCCCTGAAGCCTCGGTGTGGGGATGGCAGCACTGGCAGCGCTCATGGTTAGATACCGAACCAGAGATCGTTAGCAACACTCACTCAAACAGCCCCTCTGTTGTTGTCTGTTCTCTCATCAAAGCAATGCAGACGTTTTTTGGCTCATTGCCCTTATGACAAGAGTTGAGACATCAACACTGCCTGTGGAGGGGACACCGGGTGAAACACTGCTAGTGGAGACTGTGAGATCAGGGCAAATATTATTGTGATTCAAACCCACAGGTCTCACTGAGCAATGGTTCACTTCTGCCCTGCAGATGCATTTGTCAGAGGTGACCTGATGGATGCAGTTTTGTTTATATCTCAATGTCTTTTGTTGCAGTTCTGGGGCTGCACAATGACACAGTTTACAGTCAAGGTGAAATATCTGCTTCACCGATCTGTAAACATCAACTGCAAAGTGATGGAACACTGATGATGTATGTGGTAATGGGGGAGAAATCCACCGGTTCACCGCCTGAAGAGACATGGAGGTAACTGTGATGGTGAAGAGTCACTCACGAGCTTTTTTAAAGACAGTACCCTTCCCATCGCACGTCAGAGCAGGATTAAAAGTTGTTGATAAGACACGTGATGAAGGTCAAAAAGGTGTTCATGGTTCTGTCGGTTGGTTTTTCTTCCAACGCACCTGTCGCACATTCAGGTGTGCAGACCTGTCTGTTTTCTGAAGATAACAAAATCCACAAATTATCCTTAACTTCTATCTTTAATATCTACAAAACAAGACAGAGGCTGTTTTCTATGTTCACCTTACACACTGAGGTGGCCCAAATCCAAATCTTTGTTTTCCAGAAGCGACTCGACGTGACATGACTTGATGTCGTTCATCATCATCACCTGCAGCTGATGGGAACGTGTTACCTTTTGCAGGTATTTACTCATGAACACTATTTGGTGACGACGTGTTATCTCTGGTTATGAGAGGTGAAATGAAGATGCTGGTTCACACTTGTCCCAGCTACAGATAGAAGAAGACAAAGGAGGAGACTTTGAGTGCAGACTTTGTTTACTTATGCTCAAACCAAAAGTCAACACGTCTGTTCTGTTCTTCAGTGAGAAGTGTCGTAACCTTTGTCCAAAGATGATCTTTGACGTTCGTAAACAGCCTCAGTATTTGTTCTCCTCTACTCTTTCCAGTATGTTGTGTTTCAAGAAGTAAAGAGAAGCTAAATAAATAAAGAAGCAAAATAAATCAAGTCTAAAAATGATCCGCGGCACCTTGTTGTAAAAAACCCAACCTGAATAAACCTGGCTACCAGCATGACTGATGTCTCACTCCACATTACCCTAGAAAAGACACATATTTCACGATGTGGCAGTAGGTTCACTGGCATGTGGATATGCTGCTGATACTGACAACACAGCTATTGACACAACATCCCTGTCCGTGATGTGGGCGCACAGGGACAAGAGAAAAAGAAGAGGACACAGAGCATTTAAACAGAACATGACCTAAAGAAACCGTCACACTGTTTCAAAGGTTAAAAATGTTTCTGTTATTCTTTTCACTCATGCTCGATGCATTAACTCTGTAACCAGTATTACAACAGATTTCAAACAAAGCATTAACGTCTATGATAGCTGTTTATTTTACTTTGAGTGTCAGTACGGTGCCTTAAGCTGCTGCACTTGTTCGTGTTCTTCTCCCTAATTGTCTTTCTGTCCCTTGTTCTCTGTCTTTCACCTTAATACCTCCCCAGAAACCTCTGCTGCTGTCAAATCAGGGGATTATGAACATATTTGAGATCACAATTAGGAACGGTTGCAATTCTCAACGAGGCAAACTGCCTAACCTCATTAAGCTGCTTCCACTTGAGACAGCCTGTAAAAAATGCAATTAACTCATGTTTTTTCCCCTCCCTTATCAACACAGGGAGACAAACTACTTCCATAAGCCTCTCCTCCATTATTCCCATATTTCTGCACCAAAGCTAATGTAAAACTAGAACAAAAGGGATCTGAAATAATCTTAGGAAGAGCGCTGTTTTCCAATCATGGTTTCGTCTCTAGTTCAGCTCCTAGGTCTGCTCAACCCTGGGGCTTCGAGCTGGTAATGGGTTTAGTGTAACTAACAATCAGCTCTGACAAAGAAAGGTACTTATTATTCTATTCAGCTTCCAAATCTGTTAAGAAACTTCTATCTTTCTACCTGCATCATTTTCAAAGGGAATTTAAATCACATTTCATCTAACAGACAATAGCGAGTGACTCTACAGTAAAGTGAACGGTGGAACCGTGTTGTTGTGGAAACACTGTTCACGTGCTCCTGCAGAGCTCGGGGGCTCCAAAACTCTATGCGGCCAACTCTTACCCCTAACCTTGCTACCCCTCCCTGCAGATAAGGATCTCCTTTAATCCCCAGTGTAAGCAGTGACCTTATGACCCTACCACCTCTTTTCAGGCCCTCTTCCTCCACCCTCACAGCTGCAAAGGTGAAATCAGGGGAACACAAGGTGACAGGTCAGCTGCCTTCATTTATAGAGGGCACACCTTGACGTCACTTTGAAAAGTGTGCACCGACATTAATGAGAGCGGGGCTCGTGTGAGTATGAAGAGGCTGATCGTTTCCGACAGCACGCGCTCATCCACACAGATGCACACGCATGGTCCTCTGCAGAAAGCATGTTTCAGATTTTACACACTGAAAAGATCAGAGGAGCGGATGAACAGCTCTGTTAGAAGTCACACATCAGTAATGAGTCGTAATAAGCTGCTTGAACAACCAGTGCTTCAGGTAATCTTTGTTAAAAACTAGAAGAACCTTCTTTCCGATTTTTCATTGGATGGTAATAATATAACTTTGTTTTGTTCCCTTTAGAAATGCTAAAACATTTATTATATGTGAATATTAAAGACCAATCAAGGTAAAATCTTTTGGGAACTTAAGAATATAAAGTATAAATGCAATCCAGTCTCGTAACTCTTTGTTCTTCTATGGTGCTGCCTGATCTTTCCAGGGAGGATCTCATCGTGTACAGGAGCTGTTGCTTTTAGTTTTCTAGGAGCAGTGACTCCTAGAAAAGTTTGTTTGGAATAAATAAAAGACCTGGGCAGCGAAGAGTCACAGTCACCAAGTCTTACTCGATCATACTTGATCAGCAGACTGGCTGCAGTGTTTTAGCAAAGAGGTCGAGAATGTGCCGACATCTGATCTCTGCTAATCCAATCAGGTGATAAGACTCAGTGACCTCTTCTTTAGCTTTACGAGAGACATAAAGGAGACGAAACATCTGCCATCCAAACCTGCTTTACCTTCAAATTAATGTTAAATCCATATTCAAATTAATTTTAATTAATAATAATTTAATTTAGTTAAAATCTGGGTAAATTACTAATATTAGAAGTTATTTTAATAAAAAGAAATTAATTTCTGAATCACAGTACTAGAAAAAAATCTTTACCAAGGTCGTGTTTGTGTGTGTGCGTGCATCATATAGCATGAATCACATTCAGTTGTTTGTGTGTATACATGTGTGTTTTTATGATAATAAGAAAGAAAACAACAGAGGACAGTTTACTGCTACAGTAAATCTAATAGTGGTCACTGATGCATTTTACATCCATGAGTCATTTGTACTATTCTGAGGTGACACACACACAGTATCAGTTCAGAATAAAATAGGTAGAGCAGAGTGATCCAGACGTGAAAAGTGAACAAGTTAACGTTCATTTTTCTAACATTTCAATCTTTAAACTATGAGCGTCCAACACGTATCTGACAGACTCACAGAGTTCTGCTGCCGCTTCTTGTGAATCACCGGCCGGCAGCAGGGTAGAAATATTCACTTCTAAACATTTTGAAAAACAAGGCTCAAGGCGTTTCAAGGATAAATGAAACAATTCTTATTCATAATTCGATAAAGACTGATACCTGAAGCTTTGTGTGAAGCAGGGTTAAACGTAGAAGAGCATAGTGGAGCAGGGAGATGGAGCAGAGTGAACTGATTTTAAATCTCATGCTCCTAAACTGCACATGGGAGCTTTGATAAATATACAGCTCATAAGACGTACAAAGGATTTTACATTACGTTACGCTCTGTTGCAGGAAAACTTCAACCTTGTTTCCACATTATGAAACCCCCCCTTTGTTGCCCTCTGAGTTAACAGAGCCCCCATCAGAATGAGAAGAGCTGCGCTTTTTCACACGGAGTGAAACTGTTTAAATCCAGCTCCTCTCCTCTGAAACTGTCCCACACACACACACACACACACACTCACAGAAAGAGCACATTGTCCCGAGTGTGACAAGTCATTAGCACTTAGGCTTCGGGCTCCTGGAGTCCGCCTGCTGTGACCATTAGAAGCTTGTGGAGATCCACCGGCTGAGGTGTCAGGAGTCACACATCCCCTCTGTCCCAGTAGGCCCAGCATGGGAGGGCGAGAGTAGTGGTGGTGGTGATGGTGGGGGGTATGTGCTAGTAGACAAGTGGGGGAGGGTGTGTGTGTGTGTGTGGTTGAGTGTGAGAGTGGGATGGTGAGTGTCACGGAGAACAATAAAAAGAACTGAGCTAAGTGCTACATGTGGCCATGGGCCTCTCGTACGGGGTCAAAGGTGATTTATCATGTGCTCGCCCGTAGAGAAAGAACCGCTCGATCTCCACACTGACTCCTTTCAATTCAAACCGCAGTAAAAACGGAGCGACTTGTCTTCTGCCAAAACATCAGTCAGACTACAATAAAACAGTTGCAGCTGTCCGTCAGCTGTCTGCTGCTCTGTGAAAGTGCTGAAGAAGAAAATTCACAGAAGAACAATAACCTCCAGTGTTGGCTTACTGTAAATAGAGCACATTGGGCTGTTGGTTGTGTAAGTGTGAGTGTCAATACAGTTCATGTTTTGTGAACAGTCTCGCTTGGAGCTTACAGTTGGACCGTAGCCACGATTCGCTCACAGGGACATAGAGCGACGCTCGGGAGAGTAGAGCTGTTGAAATGCTGTAGACTGAGGCATCAGAAAGCTTCAGTGCAAACAAAGAGCTTTTAGGTTACTGTGTTCAACGTCTGGGTTTATGTGTGCTGCTGAATAGCGTCTGTCCTGCTCTGCATGTCTTTTAACACTAGCTCTAGGCTAATGCATCAAAGACAGGGCCCCCAGGGAGCAGAGGAGCTGGATCCTTCTTTAATGTTTTATCACCATCTCTTACTTCTGCCAACAGATATGGGACAACGGGTGGAAACTACAGCATTGATTGTTTCATTTCAAAGATAAGACGAGACATCTCTGTTTCCCTCTGTCTTAACATACGGAGCTGTACAGAATCCTGCTTCCAATCTGACACAAGCGACCAAGGTGTGAGGGACGATTCCTAGACAGGCTTTTAAGCAAATGATTGTTAGCGGTCAAATCTCTGCTTCGAGATATTGGAGAACATTAGGAGCCTCATGCTTCAGGGCTACAGTACATTTCTACACAGGCTGTGTGCACACTGCTGCTGTTTGTTCTCTACAGAGCATCTGAATGAGTCTTCAGGGTAAAGTCTGACCACTGCTGGAAATAAAAGCAAGGCGACTTCAAAGGCCGTGTTTTCCCTGCAACTTGTGTTATTTGTGGATGATACTGCTTTGGGGCTGAGGGTGGTTAATGTTTATATTTTCAGGAAAAAAGGCCGAGGCATATGCTTTATCTTTCCCGTTGCCAGCAAATTTCATGAGGATTGAAAGCAGCGATTGTTCGTTTGCCTTTTACAGTACATTTTTAAAATGCTTGTCGATGACAAAGACATGACACGATGGAGCTTCCTCACTGACAACTTACTGGGATTCTAGTGCATATGTAGCGACCACCCTTACTCAAATAGTCGGGATGGGCTCAAAGGATGAAGAGATCAGAGAATGCAACCTGATGTTAGATCACGCAATGATTTAAAAACAGATTAAAAGAATCTTAACATGAGGAGAAATGTGTCTCTCTTCCCAGTATCAGTGAACTAGCTGCAGGCGAGCGGGAGACGGCCTCCCACACGAAGAGAGAGGCAACAGTCAAGACGTGAAGTTATGAAAGCATGAAAGACGCTGAATGTTTGCTGTTGACCTAATGTTGGAGAAGCTCCTGCTGACAACAGAATGTTCTTAATAAATGACATCAGGCTTGGATACACAGGCTGTACTCGCTGAGTGTTTTTCCACTTCCTCCACATTTAAAGGGCACCGATTTTACACAACATATGTTTATTCATCAAACAGGGGAACTGATAAAGCAACACCGCAGTGAGAGTTATCTCAGGTAACGATTGAAATACGTAACTAAAAGTCTGCATTCAGTGTCAGACTGGTGTTACACACTCAAATTCTACCGCCTGAACTTGTGTATCAGGGGTCGTGCATCACGGCTGAGGTATTTCTTGTCGCTGGTGACCCCTCGGGGTCTCTAGTCAGGTTGAAACAGCTTCCAGCACTTATGTAACAGTTAATTAGACGTCTGTGCACTTGTCCTCATGGCCTGACATCTGAAGACACCTTCTCTGCTATTAGGGTGACGTGAACCTCCATTTAGGTCATAACTGCCTTCATTCAGCTCTCCTGCAATATAACAAATGACCTCCTCGTTGGACTGTGTTTAACTAGTTAGGAACAACAAACTGAATATGTGTATGTATCCCACCTTCATATCCTCTTATTCCATAGTTCAGTTTAGGATCAAAGGGCTTTTATTTGATGGTCCTTACATACAGATATGTCACAAATACAAACTAGATTTAAAAAAAGCACCTTTTGTATCAGATGATCCAAATTTAAAGTGAGCAAAACTATTGGAACATATGATTGACAGGTCTTTTAATAAATAGCTCCAAATGACGACGCTCGGTTTTAGCAGGTTAAAGAGAGAAAAATGAACCATTTTGAATTTGAAAAGAGGTCAATAGTATTACAACACATCATAGCCAATACAACACTATGGAATGAGCTGTAAAAGAAATAGACCACTGGTGTACTCAGCAACACGCACAGGAAAACATGAACAGCTGATTGAAGAAACACCCTAAAACAAGTCGGGTATCACAATCCAGTATTTGAAGGAAACTCTATGAGCACATGAGTAGATGTTGCTTCATCGGCACCAAAAATCTGAAAGTCAGGTTGGAATTTGCAAAAGAAAAGTTGAGCGATGAGCTAAAAGTTTTAACCTTCATATTAATATTTTGTGTACCAGACACAGACAGTACTACTGTCCCAGAACAGTTTTTTCTACCATGTAATAAATACGTGTTCATCATTATCAGACTGGCAGCGCTGTGGCTGAGGCCAAATGAGGTGCTGCCAATATATTGATCCCACTAACTATGCAGGTTTCGTCCTGTTATTGATTGATGACGACTGCAGACTGAGTTTCCAGATTAAAGTGCAAGGTCACCAGCTGGTTATGAGGTTGCTTTTAGCTAAATGAAAAGGGAATGCTCGCCATGTTTGTCACTAACAAAGCATCATGTGAAATGCCACTATGCACCTTATCAACTGCTCCGTGCCGCCGTATATCACACCTGGTAGCTGTTTTCAAAATATCCCATTCACTGACCTGCTGTTGAACTTCTCAGGGTGCTTTTCCCGCATCAGGTGAAATCGATGTGCAATGGAGGCATCCTGTAGGAGACAGACAGAGGAGAGAGAACATTACCAGCAGAGCATCAGTAACCTCTACATACTCTATTATCAAAACTTGCTAGTGGTCAAATGATAAGGCCGTGTTGTGCCAACAAAAAAAAGATGTTACACTTCAGTAAAGTTCATTCACCACTTTTCTAACAAGAGCCATTGTCACAAAAACAAAAGCCGTAATGCATGTGTGCTCAGGGAATTAAAAGGAAATGATCATTTGTCTCAAAGCCAATTTATACTATCCACATCAATGTGGCTGCAAGAGCCTGCATCCCATAAACACTGTCATCTGCCCATGGCTTAAGGAGACCTGCTAGATGGGCACAGTTCAATTTGATCTTCAGTTTTTACCACTATGCACCATTTTCATGATTCCACTGTCTTTTACATTCAAAATCTAGTTCTCTGTAAAAAAAAATTCTGTTTTTATTAGGGGCAGAAATTAATGTTCATCAGTTTCTGATGCTGTCTTATACAAACTGGACATCTAAAAGGCATCTGTTAAACATTTACAGACAAAATGATAAATCAAGATTTGATGCTGTATCATGACAGTTTAACATAGAGAATAAGAGATCTCCATATTCAACCCTGTCTCCTAGAAATTCTGTTTACATATAACTAATATGCAACAGTAAATACATTATGAAGGGCATCTGATGTAATTCAGTGACTGTTGTTACTGTACATATCTAACAATTGAAGTGTTCAGGTAAAATGTTCATAGACAACATATTAGCTTTTTGTCCAAATATCTCATCTTGCAGTACAGTTTCAGGTTCTCACAGAACTGAACATTTACATTAAACCAAAACCACCATCTTTCCCTAATCTTATCGAGAGTGTTTTTTGTTGATGGCTCAGCAGTCTTTGTCTTTGCCTCCCTTACCACCTACTTGCAGCTTCCATTAATTCATAATTCAACATAAACCTGATCATATCGTCACCACAACTCGTTGTAACTGGGATCAGATCAACGGTTCCTGATGTGACACATTTCACCACTACAGGAGAGGTCATAAGTTGATCCAAGCAGGTCTCAGACTGGACCCTGCCCTCCTCTAGCCATGTGTTTAACCCTTGACCTCTGGGGCAGAGGTGAATGTAACCCTGATCAGTCACACGGGGAGCCTTAGCATGACCTCACTTCTAGACATACACAAACACCAGCAGCGCACCATGCTGTCACAACAGCATTATCGATATTCTAAATCTCAAACCATGCAGGCATTTAATTACACGCTCCTCTTGCCGTCATCTTTCATTGTGTAGAAACGTTTGACGATATAATTACTGAGGTCATAACCTCAGAAGTTGCTTTCATAATACTAAACTTAACAGAAGTCAAATACACGTCCTTGACACTTAGAACAAGGCTCCAGTGTGAGGAGAACACTTTTAGAAAAGTATACAGGCAACAAGAATACAGAGCAAAGTGCTTTACAGCGTATGGACGTACAACACACACACACACACACACACACACACACACACACACAGTGAAGCTCTGGACACTTGAGCTTTAACTGAATGTGATGGGTTAAACAGAGCAGCCTCTCTCTGACCTCAAGCTGAGCTTGACCAGAGCTGCTTCTGCTTCACTCCGGCCCGAGGACATGATCTGTGTTTGGTAGATAAACAGCTACTGTACGTACAAGTTTGATAAGATGCAAGGTTCAGGGATTAAATCGTCAGACGAATCTTTATAGTGAACAGAAATGTCATTTGTACATGTATGTATGTGGAGATGGCAGCAGAGCGTGTTGGATGGAAAGTGTCACACTGATCATTCAGTAGTGATGTGACCTGATGGCAGGCTCGTCCATTTCTACTCACTGGAAAACAACATCATCTGTGGTGCTTTACTGAGACGAGTCACATGACACAACCCGATGTTCACCTGTACTTCAATGGAAATATCCTTACCTACAGCTAATTATCTGCTATAATTTGGAGAATTATGAGGCAGGTTTACAAGAAATGAGCTGGAAATTACAGAGAAAATAAATCATTGCTCAAGTACTGAGTGTCTTTCTCACACAGTAACTAAATACACAGGTCAATAACACAAACATGCAGCAAAATCACAAATAAATCTGTCTTCAAACTAACTTAACATGAATGAACAAGCAGCTTCAGTGAACTAACAATGTTTGACAGACATAACAAATGATAATTTTTACATGGAAGCTGGTGCAGTGATTTGCTCGCCACACAGAATATCAATGGTCATCTTTCAAAGGTACAACTGTGTTGTTCACTTCTTGTTCACTTAGATAAGAGGAGAGCAGAATGGAGACTGTGCACCTGCAATTTTACAGATACCGAATGCCTCATAATTTTATGAGAGAAAACCATGAAGGTCTGAGGTTCAGTTTGAACCTTTCACAGTAACTACACTTCATTTTACTGCAGTTCACAAAGTACAAATGCTTCACTGTCCCTCCTCGCTTCAGTGGGAACTTCTCTCTTCGTTGGCTAATTTTTTAAAGTGGTACAAAGCCTAAAATAAACATCTGTAGCTATAAATGAAGCAACGGGACATGCTTTAATGTCACACAGTAGGTTAATGTTACCAAGCTGGCTCGACGTTAGCTGTTAAGCTGTCAGTAGGGTATAACAGGCAAATGAGCAGGCTGCTGTTTAAGGGCCAACAAGTGTTGTTGGAACAGACTGTTACCTACGCCTTATTTCAGTTCATGCTAAATCTAGGGCACCGTACTCAGACAGTAGCTGGTTTACTCTCTGCTAATAAAAGAACTGTATATTTACACCGAAGTGCTGCATTCTGCAGCCTTGACAAGCAAAAGCATGCATGATGACAGGCTGGCTCGTTGCCTGCCTGTGCAGGTGTTTCAGCGCTTTGCAAGGAGGAAAGTTGTGACAAGGCAGGTGGACAGGTGCAATTATACACCACCTCGCGTGTCACCCTCAAAAAAATCACCCACTGGTGCTGCTGGCATCCTGCAAAGCACCTCCACAACCAGCCTTTACAGCGATATGTTGAGATCTCGTGGCATCAGCAAGTATCAAGTCTTAAAATAGATGCATCTGCTGCTTTGACTGGCTGAAACTGGCACCTGGGGAGCAGGGAGACGCTTTTATTCCAGCATCAAACCTGCGAGACTGACTTTGCCCATGGAGTTAAAATAAAAAGCAATAACGTTCTTTTCTGATTATCATGGTGAGGTCACTCATCACAACAATGCAAGTAGAAAACATGAGACTATTCAGTGAGGGAGAGTTGTTTACAGTCTGCCCGAGGAGCCTCTGCCATGTGTGAGCAAAACAGGGAGTTGTGTTTTTACTGCGTTTGGTACATTGTGGGCACAGCATGTGGACCAGGGCCAGTCGATGACACAACGCTTTCCAAAACATGACGGCCTGTTTTATGTTGCAAAATCTGCTCTCAGGTCCCCGCTGCGAGCCATCGCTGCCCAGCCCCACTTCTAGAAAAACGAGGCAGTAACAATATGTGACATTTGCCATCGCCTATAGTTGCCTTTGTGATGAAGGTTGTTTTGATCTTGCCGTTTGAAGTTTTGCACATGCCGTTCGGGGGCAAGAGGAGGCGTTATTGGATGGGAAAAGGGAAAAGAGAGGGACTGAAAAACAACAACGTTGGCTGGAAAATGTCACCTCAGTGGAACCCACAACACCCGGCAGAGACACAGGTTGTCAGTTCACCCCTATTGTTTTCCACTGGCCTCTGGAAAGAGGGTTGGTTAGTTTAATGACAGAGAAATGTCACAGTGAGCCACAAGTCTCGTCTCTCTACTGCTGTCATACTGTCAGTACAACAGTAGAACTCTTGTTGTCAGGAACTGTCTTAAACTTCCATTTGCAATCAGTAATGTTCTGTTTTTTTTCCACTAGAATATAATTAAGTTATTTAGATACTCGAAAATGAATCCTTTGCTCTGCTTCAAACTCTGCTCCTCCCTCCCTCCCTCCCTCTGCTCTGCTCTGCTCCTCTATCATCTGCTGTACGCTCCAACACAAGCAAGCTGCAAAACTTACTAATCAACTGATGCTTTATGCTTTTCGTTGAATTTGTTGACGATAACAAAAATATACAATAAGGAATCACCTGCCTTATGCTCTTAGTGTGAGTCTCTGTTTTAGTTATGTCATGTGCAGAACCATTGAGTTGTTAGCATCATAAAGTCTAAAAAACAGACTGATGTTTTCAATAATGCACCACGAAATACAGCAATGTGCCACAAAAATCAAATAAAGCTAACAAACATGTTCCTTCTACACTGACTTTGCTAATGTTCCTGACATCTGATGCAGGTGTGTTGCATTTCAGTGTGGAACAGGTGACGTGCACTAATCATTTACAGCATTAGAATCACAACAGACAGTTTGGTTACTGTCAATCGTCTCTGCAGGAACGACCCCACAGTGACGACACTGATGAGCACGTCTTACTCGTTTAAAATCCTCTATGTTGCTTGAGGTTGTGACTTTTCAGGGTCTGTCTCTGTAGGTGTGAATGTGCTTATGTGTCCTCGTGTTGGACCATGTGTGTGTTTTGGAGCGTCGTCGTTCCTCCCGTCTTTAAGACCAGCCAGGTGTCACTCAGCACGGTCATTCATTACCACGGTAACCTGGTCTGAACCTGGCAGACGCTGACTTCCTGTCACTGATACTTCCACTGACCTTCAGTCTGTGCCAGAGCCACTCCATCTCTTTCTCTCTCCCTCACACACACACACACACACACACACACACACAGCATTGCTGCTCGGTGTGGCTCAGCTTGTTTTCTGAATAAACACTGACACTGACCTGTTAAATTTAACAGAGTCTTTGCCTCAGTACATTTAAACTCCCATCAAGGGTTACATGCTGGCAGCGTATCGTGGAGTAACTGTAACACCTTTACACCTTTGTTTTTAGTTTAAACAATGAAAAACTCTGATGTGACTAAAGTGTCCAGGCAGCGCAAAACACTGGTTAACCATTGCAAAGATTTCAGCAGTGCCTTTCAGAAATACACCTGTTTAAGTTAATCTGAGGACAATTTAACATGTGGGCTCCAAGTCTGAGACACTAAAACTAAAGGTGGACTAGAAACATTTCCATAAAAAGCTGCAGCGACACACGGTAAAACGTGCAGAGAGAGACATTAAATGAGTTTTTTTCATTCTATTGAGATCACTGTAATAAAATCAGCATCTTAATTATCATATGTGTAAAACTGGTTTAATAAATGAGGCTCCTGAAAACAGTTAAAGAGCTTTTTCTTGATCAGTCTGTGAAAACTATTTTTAATTTTTAGGATAGAAACACATTGTACATGTAACGTCACATTCGCTATAATCTGATCTACTGTCTCTCTCTGTAGCTTTTAATTTCATTCCAGCAGCAGGATGAACAAATATCTAGCAGAGTTCTTTAGCAATTAGGGATTTAGAGAAAGTCCCGACTAAACATCTTGTTATTAACTGTGACATTATAAAGCAGCCTTCACTGTCTAAAAGCTGTGAATGATAAAATGCAGATCACTGTGAGAAATGGGGGGTGAACATCAGTCTCCTTCACGATGCTTTAAGAAAAATAAGGTTTAAAATCCATCAGCGCAACAAAACCTCTCTTCTTCTTTTATCTAACACTTTTAACTCACTGCTGTTGAAGCCGGCTACTGAATCTGTAGCTTTGGGGAGTGCAGCATTTACATAACCTGCTCTGTTTAGCGGTGCATTTATTTTCAGTCCCAGTCTATTCAGGTTCTCTTGTTCTGTCAACTTGTTACTCCTGGACATTAATTTTTAACTTAGCCCACTTTTAACTCCCTGCTCTTTATACCTCAGTGTTGACATCTTCTTGTGCAGCAAACTAAAGTGACTAATGAGGTAAAACATGCACTGTCTCCAGATGCCTTAAAGTATCCCAGAAATGCATGTAGGGAATTTCATTATATCTGGCACAAAGGTTCACTTGGACTCAAGGATGAACTGATTAGAACAAACATGCATGTACTTAAGTTCAACTTGACTCATTGCCAGAGGCACAAACCCGCTATGCTGCAATTCCAGGTTGTTTTTATTACTCTTGATGACCAAGCCTAGGAAAATACGCCTGCACAGGGCTTTAGCAGAGCTCTAGTGATGTTTAGTGATGTTGTTGTCATGTTGCAACTCCTTCCTGTCAGGTGAAAGAAGCAGTTAGCGACTTATATGTCCATCAGAGAAGCACAGGAAAGTCTATACAACTATACTCAAAAAGCAAAGTCAGGGATTGCAGCACGCATTAGGAATTGACCATTAATACTGGGAATCATCTTGCAGGGCACACATGCACTCACACACAGTCAAGTGCATGCACATACATACACATTTACACTTATGCACAAATCTACAGAAACGCCTGCACAGAGACACGCGCTGCAGAGGGATCAGCTTCCTCACTGCAACATGAGGTGGCATCTTTAATGGCTGCTGACATGGTGCGATTTCCTTCTCTCAGATTCCTCTCACAAGATTCTTTCCAGGCTGCAGGTCAAGTGAAGGCACTTCAGGAATACCAATACCGACCTGCGTGTCTACACAGATGCTAAATCCACCGACATGATTTGTGAACGAAAGGGGTTTATGAACTCAACTGGAACACTTTTCAAAGTCTTCAGCATTATTTTAAAATGTGCCACTGATTTAACATTGAATCAAGTCAGGAAATATCTGTGTTGTAACCGACGGAGCTGTGTGAAGCTGAAACAGGAGGCAGATTTCTTTTTATTTCTGCTGATATTGCCAGCCCCCACATTAAACCCACTGCTCAGTGCACCTTCAAGCAGCCAGTTGCTCCTGCCAATAGCACAATGGGCAAAACTACTAAATCCTGATCTTCTCTAATGGCATTACAAACAACTTTAGGTTTGTTTAATGCTATTTCCAAACACATAATTTCTTGCACTTACAATATGCGTAGAGAATAATGTCTTTTTGTTCCTATGGGTCAATATAAGTTAATCTAATCTAGAGCATATGAAAGAGAACTCACATAATATACCCTCTGATTTACAGCTCTGAGTGCCTTGAGAGCCAACCACATGCTCCACACCATGTCATCCACAATTAAGTCAGTGAGATAAAGGACAGATGACTGTGGAAGCTTTCAGATTCGGCCTTGCCAGCCTCCCGTCTCCATAGTAACCAAACCCTGAGTAGCAAGGTCTGTGATGGGATGGCAGGAAACGCGAACCCTGTATGGTTAGTAAACCAGATTTGAAGGTTACTAATGGCTACATCATTGGTGTGAGTCAGAGATCGGTTTGCTCAGGTGTCGTGTGCACCGAGATACTCGGCCATCTGTCGCCATGGCTCCTGGAGGCACAGCGATCTGTTGCTTTGTTTATTTGGATGGGAGTGTTGTCAGAACCCCAGAGAAACAGTCGCAATTTAACACAAATGATCACAGATTAAAATGTATATCAGAGGTTAAAGCTACTGTTACGCTGTGAACAAATCCCAAGAAACCTGACGCATCCATCTGTCCGTGTGTTACAACTTCCCTCCCCTGCCTCGTTTATTCATTCCTAATAATGTTAATCTTTTAAAATGGGGCAGAATATATAGTCTCAAGTTGCTTTGGACTATTTTCAGCCACAGATTAATGTGAATTTGGAGCGACAGTGAGTTTTTACGGTTGCAGGAAGGTGTTTGTGAGACTGACTCAAAATAAATGAGTGTGTGTGTTCGGTACCTCTACGGCACCGAGCTCACTAAACTGCAGCTTTTAGTCTTTTCACAGGATTTGTTTACATTTGTGATTCAGTACATGTCTGATGAACATCAGTTCATGTTTTCTGGACAAACAGAACCGCTGCTGACAGCTCGTCCAATTCTTTGTATAGTCACACGTTACACAAAGCAGATCTGACTTAGATGTAGACGCCTGTGGAGAAATACTAATGTGTCCATGCAGCCAGGGTTGTGCTAAACTTTCATCCTCCGTGTTTGAAGAAGCTATGGAGGCTTGTAGGTTTAGGATGTGGTGGAGGAAGTGCAGCAGTAACAACAGTGCAATCCGTCATTTTCAGAAAGACCATTAGTCACAAGTCGATTCAGTCGATTCATGAAGAGCAAACTGGGAAGCTAAACTCTGAAGCACTTAATTTACTTATCAGTGATTTGTGAGTGGGAAACGTGAATGTTTGTGTCGCTTATTTTGGTAACTGAGGGTTAATAATGTTGTTTTATATTAGACTAGATCCTAGTTCATGACTTCAACATAATTACTGCCCTAAAATTTAAACGTATTACTTTAAATAAACAGCAGTATGTAACAGAGAATGTGATGATCGGTCACATCGTGTTGCATGTTACTGGATGGGAGTGTCATATTGAAAGGCGTGTATTCAGTGGCCACTACAGTTACCTGTATACTTTTTGTTTTGTTTGTAAAATATTTCTTTTATCTCAACATCATATATCTGTTTAGCTCTGTTCCCCTTCTCCAGATGACTGTGTCTGATTATATAATGGTGATGCACAAATGAATAGATAATAATAATAATAATACAGAAATCCTCATTAACTGAAGACAGCTCATCAAATAGACTGGTTTGTTTATGCTTCACTGCTGAGTGCTGTGTTGAGACACGGACTCATGCAATATGCAAATATCAGTGGTTGTGTAACACCACTGTGCTTCATCCTGATCCTGCCAAAACTCGCCTTCTAACTACCTGTGCACATATGTCATCCTCACACTTGTTTATTTTTATTCGTACAGTATGTACTGTATATCTAATGAGGTGACGGCTAATGTTATCAAGAATACAAAAAAAAAGAAAAACAAGCAGATGGCTCCTACTTTAGCTTTTATGGTGATGATTCAGCTCAAAGTTTGGCACAATAGAAACCGAGTCTGGTTTCCATTACTATACTCAAATACACTGTACACTGTGCTGTGCTGCTAATTACACATTAGGTATAATGGTGCTTACATCCTGTGCTGAGCAGCTCTGCCCGTGAAAAGGTAGGGTGCAAGCTATTTATAGGAGGCCTGCAATGACGCAAGCCGATGACAGTGGAATTCATTTAAATAAATATGAATGGCTGTGGTGCAGAGGTTGGTGGTTAAACTGTACCATGGCACAGGGGTGGAGAGGTTTGGAAGCTGCGTGAATCCCTTCATGTCTGCCTCACTGCAAAATAGGAAAACACGCGAGCAACGTGTCGCTGAGTTGCAGAGGAGACACGCACAGTTTGCAAACGCGGAAGCTAAATCAGCGCAGTGATAACTTGTTTGTCGCCTCTGTCCCTGAGCCTTTACATTAGTGTCTCCATCAGGACAAGATAAAATGGTTGCTAAGCAACTGGAAGCTGGCAGCGCGCTTCTTTCCTCCAATTAAAACAAGAAATCTGCCCAAGAGGGAGCAGGAAGTCACTGATGAACCTACTAATTGCTTATGTCCACATGGACCAGATAATCTTTGTCATCATGTTGTTTATGTCTCATTTAGAGGGCAGATTTACTTTAACCTGATGCACTTTAATATCAACTACATTTACATTTCTAATAATCTAATGTGATACTGAATGTGTTATGTAGGATATTTAACTTTTTAAAGAGAGGGTTTCTAACCATTTTTAACATGCAAATGTCAACTATGTTCTGTATGAACCTCTGTGCAACAATTAACTGCTCGACAAAACATTAAGTTGTGTCTTTTTAATAATTAATTAATGATTTTATCATTGGGTTATTTCATTTATTTGTTTTGTTTTTAAGAGAATCTAGTAAAGAAGTGCAAAACATGCTGTCGATTCCTTTCTTTTGAATACTTTCACTCAGTTTCACACAGGAAACACACTTTGTAATTTTCCTTACCACTCCGATAGAGAAGTAATTGTTGACGATGCTGTAGGGGACAGGATCTCCCTTCTCCTCCTTGTCATCGGGGACGATGTCTATGTTCCAGCGGTCAAGCACCACCTCCGTGCTGTGTTCAATGTCCCGAAGAAACTTCAGCAAGCTGCCCCCCTCGTAACCTGCCGAGAAAAGTCAGAGAGGAAGCTACAGCGGTTAGAAAGGAATACACAGTGCTCTCATGCACAAAGCCAGCCCCACAGAGAAGCTGTTTTCCCAGTTTGTTGGTGAAGTCACAACCTGAGTGACTTGCACAGTCCCATCCAACACCTTCTATAAAAGAAATGGACTTCACTGATTCTTTGTGGCTGAACAGGAGAAAGTCGCTGCGTTCAAGTTCCTCAATCATTTGGAAAGCCTTCAGAGACGATTGAGCGGCTGAATAAGGTGCATTATTTTAGAACAAGACTTGAAAAATCACATTCAGATCTACAACATGTCCGGTTACTTTGACCAAAAGTATGCAAGTAAAGGGAAGATTAACCTCTCCTGCTGAAAGGTGATCAGACCAGTTCTTTAATCATTCATGTGCTATTATACAGTACATTTATTCCAGAATATAATATCCTACAATGTTGTATTGCAGAATATTTTAAAGTTTAAGATGTTAAGAAATTAATTAAATAATTTAATAATATTTATTTTATTAAATAAAAGGTTTTAAATAAAACTCACTACATAAAATAATAAAAACAGTAATGTTAAATATATTGGGTTATATCTAAACCAGTACATTTAACTGGTGCATTATTTAGATTGAAATATGAAACACAATGGCTCTGATTAGGCTGCTAGTTCATAGAGGCCCCTCTCTCCACCTTCAAACCCAGAACACAGCCCAGGCGTGACGAGGCCCTGGGGAGTCACGGCTCCGCAGCTGATGACCTGCTTTAGCAGCCAGGCATCTTAACAGCAATCAGAGGCCGACGTATGTTCCAGGGGTGTCCCAGGTTTCATCAGCCCCATCACAATGAGACGATCATGTGTGAAACATGAGCATGTTTGCATAAATGAATTTCCTGACATGCTTATATGTCGAAAAGAAACAGTTTCGTTATATAAAAAATCCCCGACCACAGTGGAGACACTGAACGCAGGTTGTAGTTTCAGTAGGGCTGAAACATGCTGCTCATATATCTTCTCAATTTTCAATGTGGATTCATAAAGAGTCTGTAGCCACGCTGTAGCCTCAGGCTGATGGGAACCTCATTCGGTTAGCAGATATTTGATGTGTACTGGATATGTTGAAAATCCTGATCCTGACCTGATCATGGCACCGGCTGAAAGGGAGGAGATCCAATTTATCCTGCAGGGAACATGACTGTGTGCGCTGGATGTGTTATGTTGACAATCCCCCCGTTGTTGATCATTTCACTCAAAATCACAAATGGGAATCTGAGTCGAGGGATCATGAACACGTTCGTGCTTTACCTCACGTGGAAAGTGACAAGCTTCATAAAGCTGAGGAGAATCCTCATCTGTGGATGAACACGTGTACGAAACGTCACCGCTATCCATCCAGTAACTGTTGAGTTTCTAACCAGTAGTAGAACCTGTATGCTGCCTGTAATACAGAATGGCTCGTAGCAGATCAGCCTCACACACTGTCCTCTGTCTTCCAAGGTAAATATTCATCAGGCTAAGAAGCTGCAGCTCTGGCGTCAGTGTTTATTTCTGGGAAAGATGATCTATTCAACAAAAATCCTAAATCCCCTCAAGACTTGGCAGTTTATTGACAAAATGTCATTCATAACCCCCGTTAAGTGCTCTGCTGGTTCTCGGAGCAGCAACAATCAAGCAGTCATAAGCAGCCATTCTAATTACTGTAGCAAGTCAATGGCTGGCTGAGGATTTACAGCACAAGTGCTTTGCATATTAACAGTTTTTAATTTGACATGTAAGAGCTCCCACTGTCCGTTCCCCGTCTTTCATTTCCCCAAATCCTTCACACACACACACACACACACACACACACACATTCACACACACACACACACACACACACACACACACACACACACACACACACACACACACACACACACACACACAGTCCTATTCTTCTGATTCCCACCCTGAAACTCCTTCTCTAAGCAGTAAACTGAATCTTAACAGTTTTTACACTGCTTCAGTCGATCCACTACCCATTTCAAGCCGGTTCTGTCTCTACTGAACCAAACTGAACTTATTTCCTCTGAAATACTGGATAGAAATGGAAGTTGTTCATCCTCGCGACTCAGAGTTGCCCAGTCCTTTGTCATTTTTTCATTTCAGCCCCTTAACATCAACATTTCCACTTATAAAATTCCTTAAGTAGCTTTAAAGTGGGAGAAATCGTCTTATTCCACTCGGCCTGACAGGATCATATTTTATATCAACTTTTAGAACTGGAGATGTGTTTTCCCAAATCTTCAGGCTGACACCTTTGGTGTCCTTGTAAACTTTGGAAGCTCTAAAATTGAAAATAGAGTTCAGTATATTTGAACAAAGTCCGGCTGCACATCATAAGTAAGTTATTCAGGATGTTGGTGTTGTATTCACAGCTCGTTCCCAAATGGTCAAAACATCAGTGGCCTCGTTTATGAAATGAATTTGTGAAATTAATCTCAGTCCTCTGGTGAACTACGTCAAATGACTATAACACACACAGATTTCCTTATAAAGTGTGAATAGTTTGTGCTTTATGTAGAGTGGATTGTTGTTACCACTGCCAGTAAACAGATGGAGCTCACACACTTAAATGATTTATGAGACGGGATGGGATGAGCAGGGATTGCATATTCATGAGCTGTTTACAGTAACCATCTATGGATTATCATGAAGTGAATTATAAATGTGGCTCCAGGTATTTCAGATTGAAGTTTCATAAACGCAAACACAGGAATTTATTTAGTGTGAAGGATCAAACAAAACACACACACACACACACACTTCATGATGATGAAGCGAGTGACTCACCTCCTCCCCAGCGTAAGCAGCGTGCCAGGTCGTTGCCTGTGCCCAGAGGGAGGATGGCCACTGGAGGGTGCCTGGCAAAGCTGGCTTTATCTGCAAGACAAACAGCTCAACCTTAGATCCAGTCGGGAGAAAAGACCTTGAAACAGTTTTTCACTCAGTGGGTGAAATAGAGGAAATTTCTAATTTCACTACAACTTGAGTTCATTTGTACTCAGTTTGGAAACAAGGCGACATCATCACAGGTCATATTTTAATTTTAGCCAGATTGTTTTAACCACTTAGTCATTAACCACTTGATGTGGTTGGTGATCACCCCTGATTGCACAGAGAACTGTGTGGGACCATGATTACAACAATTACAGTAGGTTAAAGTTGGTCTGGAAGCAAATGGTCACGATAGATGTTATTTATCTGACAAAATACTTTCAGCTGTGCGAAATCAGGGTTATAAAACAAAAAAAGATCTAAGTTGGAATAACCTGTGTGTGTAAAGAATTGTGTGTAATAGTGCACTAAGAATCCTATCGTGACTGTTGTGTACCTATACAGTCGAGGATCCAGCCCACCGTACCATCACCTCCACAAGCAAGCACCCGGAAATCAGGGACATCGTGGAAAAAGTTGAGCCTAAGAGAACAGAACAGTATTTCTTTAATGCACAAAATGTATTCTTTACAGTTATAAATAAACCGATATATCCACTGGTTGCATTTCATGATGCTTTAAACAGAGTTTAATCAATGTGTGCCCTCTCCAGCTGTGATCACTCCACTCCTTTCCCTAAAAGCCATCGTCGCAGAGTGTGTGCCCTTCAAAGGGACCTTTAATGTGTGTCGGGACAAAGGTGTCGACAGAAGCTTTCATCTTTCTCCGTCACGAGACAGCTGCGTATAGGGCACCGACCCCTTTCACACCGACCACCTGGTCCTGCACAGTAAAGGCCCCACGAACAGTGTCACAATGAGGAGCATATAGCTCACGAAGACACTGCAGTAGATTATTTCCTCTGAACAATGGTCTTATAGGCTAAACACTTACTGTGAACTATCATATTTCAAAGTTAAAGGCATGAACTACATGTATAGTGTCCTCTTTTTTGTTTTGACTGATGTACTAGGAAGATTCACCGCAGCTTTGTATCAAGACAGGTTTGCAAAATTAACAGAAGCACAAGCTTAGAACAAGCACAACTGACTTCTTCTACTCAGAAACAGAAATTTGACTGCTTACCAGTGAAATGCCACGTTACTGCCACCATCTGTTTGGTTTCTACTAAGCTCCTCTACCCCCCTACACCACGCTCAGATTTGCACCAGAGGTCATTGTGTTAAAGCTTTGTTTTAAGGGGAGAAAATGTCAGTTCAGTCATTATTTATCTCTTTTTTCGTCATTTTGTGTCTTTTACCTGAACTCTTCATATATGTAACTAGAAATATGTCACATCACACAGAGGCTCCAGCCTGTTGACGCTGATATCTGCTTGGCCAGTGTTCAGTAGGTCCATTTAACAAATCCATGCGTGCTGAACACTATATACATAATATACACCCTGCTCCTTTTTATTTCTTGTATTGTCGGTGGTCTGGTTTGGGTCAGATGACACAGAAGCCATGATGCTCGCTGAGGCGACATTTTCACGACATGGAGCCTGTGTATCGCATCCAACTGAAGCCGTTCTGTGCCAGAATAAATTTTTAATTAAGCCGCCTAATCCTGACTGTTTGTGGCTATGCTTTATGTACGACAGCTTAGGAGAAACAGTGCATCACCAAAGAGCCAAATGGAAGTTCACATTAATGGAAGAGCTGAAACAATGTCTGTAATGACTGAAAGTGCAGCGAGCTAATTGCGTTCCCTAAACAAATTACTCAGCGTAAGCTGCCTCGCACCTCAAAGCCTGCAGAGCCTGTTGCTAGGGAGCCCATGGTAACAGCTGTGTGGAGTTCAACTGAGAGCAGGTTAACCCTCGACGTTACAAGAGACTTTCATTCAGCACTGTGTGTTAATTTGCATGCATGTGTTTATATTCACTTGAGCATACTGTAGAGGCTCTCACCCCCTCTCAGGAACAGTCGCACAACTCTCCCACTGCTCAGCAATAACAGTATTACATCACCTCATTAAAGACATGACAAGGACACGTTTTAGTAGAATAATAAACCATAAGCACTAAAAATGATGGTGATGAGCACGAGATGAACTTTGTGATTAATAATTACATAATTACTGTCCCACATTACAACACTGATATCTTCTAGAGGTCAATATCACATCAGGGTAACACTGAAGCTGCATGTATCATGTACACTATTCTCCCCTAAGACTTGAGTGCGTCACTGGGTCGCCTTTTCTACAATGGGCTCTCGGGGGCAGCAGCTCTGCTTGTCGTGACTGAGAGAGTGAGACGGGAACAGACAAGGGAGGAGAGAGAGAGAGGTTCACATGAATGGAAGAGAAAGGACGATGGAGGGAGCGCTTCACCTTCAAGGTAAAGCATTGACACCTCTTGTGCTGTGTAGGGCATTTTTCTTCCATAAATGGAGAGAAGGCACAACAGCATTCATTTCAAAGTACAAGCAGTGCTCAGCTCAGTGTGTGTGTGTGTGTGTGTGTGTGTGTGTGTGTGCAGAGGTCAAACGTCCAGTACAGCAGTAATGCAGTGTTCCCATTCCGCTTCACTGACCTCCACAGCAGGTTAGTTTGACATGAAGGAAATAGGTGGTCTGACAGCACAGCTCCCTGACTGAACAATAACTAACTGTATTTCCACTTTATATTCACGATGTTCGTTTGACTCTGAAATACAAACTCCTCCTGCAGCTTTAATTCACTGTAAAATACATTACTAGCATACCTGCAACTGTTTTCTAATAATAAAAGGTTTATTTCTTCACACTGGGCTCTGAATGTACTCACTCAACTCAATAAAAGCAGCTGAAGTTTGCAGCTTTTATTTTTGATGCTGCTCCATATTTATAGTAAAAGATTTCTACACTTGAGACGTTTCTTCTCATTTTACATCATATTTCTCAAAAACTAGAGTAGAATCCTGTCCAACAGCTATTTACATTGCAAACCGTGCTCTGGGGCAGACTTACCCTACCATTGGCCCCCCTTGATCCAAGGTGTACACCTGCCTGGGGTTCAGTAGGTACCTGAACTTCCTCAGCACCCTGCAAAGAAAGAGAAGGATGCACTGAGTCTGCACCTATGGGATACAGTGACCAGCAGACATAATAGAAGATAAACAGTGTAAAGGGGAGAGTGTTTGTTTACACGCTGCTAATGTGAGACTAGTCAGGGTATCTCTCCAGACTAGAACATATTTATATAATTATGTCAGTAGATATGTCACAGATATGTAGATATGTACAGAAAAATGTACATGAGGGATGTATCTTACACAGACAGGAGTTCAAACAATGTCGTATTATCACTGAGCGTCTTATGAAATTGAAAGAAACACAGAAATAGCAACACAATCGCCTCTGGTTTCCTGTTCAGAATATGTTGTTTGTTCTTGTGATGTCTAATAATAGAGAATAATTTCCTTTCTAATGGTAATAAAAAGTGCGTTGCCACGGTAACGTGTCAGGCTGAAGCAGAGCAACAGGCTATGATTGGTCTGTGCTGGGAGGTAAGTGGGGAGCAAACGCAACAATGGAGACTTTTATTTACAGCTTGTTCAGTGGCCTTCATCTTCAAATTACAGCGTTCAGAGCGACGGCAGGGATGTGTGGAAACTATTGTGCCCTCTGTGACAGAAATCAGTATCCTAACGTGGGCTGTTATTTCCAGCTAATGGCCCCAAAGACGTCTAATAATAGGATCACTTGATAATACTACAGTATATCTGTGCATTGAATGGGATGCATTTACACGCAGGCAGCATATTGTGTGTGAGCCTGGAGTGAGGAGGCAGGTGGGGAGAGAACAACAGTGAGTTACTGATTCATGCACCAGGCTCTTCCAAAATCATCACAAATGAACAAATCAGTCCGTGAATGCTTAATCTGGACAATTATAGTCAGAATTTAAATTAAATAGAAAATAAAAGAGAAAATTAAAAGAGAAAATTGAATTTTGACAGAATGACTCATATTGTGTTATACAACAGTAATCAAATGTTTAAAAAAGGGAAACTGAGCATAAGGCTTAATTAAAACAGAAAATAAATGATTGTAATGCTATTATTTTTTAATTACTATAATAAATGAAAATCATTTTCAATCAGTTTTTAATGGGTTTTAACCAAAATTCAGCTAATAACAGAATTCCTGTATTTAATTAAATAAATAAGTAGAGAGTGAAGTTCTTTAAAAGTTTAAAAGTAATTTATTTAAATTAATTCATTTATTATTTTAATTACTTGAGCTCAGCAGACCACCTGGTCTCAGCAGGTTGATGGTAACTTACCGCTCCCCCTGCCTCCCTCCACTCTTGGGATTGACGAGGACCAGCAGCGGGTGAGTACCTGGAAGTGGACTGATCTGAACACGACAGAGCAAAAAACAGACTCAGACATCTGCAGACCACTTTTGTTTGGTCACTTCAACAACCTGAAAGAAGGAACGCTGCTGGATGACGGACCTGCAGTGCTTGTCCATCTCCAGGGGAGAATTTGAAGGTCTGACTGGTGTCGTTGGGACTGGTGCTGGGCGGCGACTCGCCCTCACCACGCTTCACCACAGAATGACGATCCTGTCCAAAAAGGAAGAATGAAGGACTGGTGCACTCAGAGGTCTTATTGTCTTTACAAAGACAGAACTGAACACAGGAGCACACAAGTAGAAAACATCACGATGAATAGAAAACGACCTGCACGTTAATCTACAGGCACTTTTCTTTTTAAGATGCAAAAACTTTACGAATGTCTGAAATGTCCACTGTGAATATAGAAACATTAATCAACTTGCTGATGTATTTGTGAAGACAAGGACAACTGCTGACCCCGTCATCCACCTATTCATCCACCTATTCATCCACCTATTCTCCTTTTATCCGTGCATTCGTCTCCTCAATCGTTCCCAAACATCCCCCTCATTCAACTGGTGACGTGATGGTGGGATGGAGTATCTTCTCTAATCTTTATAGCTCCCTAAATACCTGGAATGCTTCCACATGGAGCTTCACAGGCACCATTAAAGCTGTTAGAGTGTAAAATGAACTGGCTGCATATCCATAAATACCTACTTTGCAAATACAAATGTATTAATTGGTGCTAAACACAATGAGGCCTGACAACAATAGTAACGATGTATTAATTAATGCATGTGCAAATCTGTTTACTGGTGAAAACTGCCACAACATAGCTTAGTTTTTCACATTATAAACACCTCTTGCTGCCATAGGATGCAAATCTCTCTCTTAGTTATGTGCTTGTGTGTAAGCTCGTCCACAGACAGCAGGAGAAAAGTATTCTCACCAGGACAACAGGGCAGATGTACGACGGCAAGAGAGTGTGGTCCTTCAAGGCTCCTCCATCACACTCTGGCTTCACATTAGACGCGCACTTATTATGGAGCTGCAGAGCAGAGGAGAGGCAGAAACATAAGAACTGTGGGCGTAATCCATCTGGGACGCTGAGTGCCTCAAATGTTACCAGTACGAAAACCTAGAAATGCTGAGGTCGTTTGAGGACACGCCGAATGTTTGACAGCGAACATGATATCAGTGTAAAAGTTGTTGTTTTGCAGGCAGTTTGAAGTGCTGAGATAAGAACAGGTGTTGGATGAAGTGCAATGTTTTGACAGGATTTACAGTTGAGAAAACTGCAAATCAGTGCTGACATCTAGTGGATTGAATAAGCAGCACAGGTCGAGTGCTAAATAATTAAGATGGTGGCCATACAGTAGTTATTAGTACACAGAGAGGGGGTTCTATCATGGAAAAGGTCATTTAGTCGTTAGTATAACATGATACAACACAGCAGCACATTAAACTGCATCATTGAATGAAAGCTGTTTCCAGAAAAGAGGATTTATTGTTAAAAGTGTTTAACTAGGTGTCCCTATTAAACTCTTGTGATTATACTGTATTTCGTGTATTACTAATCCAAATATGAAAGGTAACTAGTAACTACTGTCATCAAATAAAATTAACGAAGTAAAAGTACAAAATCTGCCTCTGAAATGTAGCATGAATTTATAAAGTAGCAGAAAAAGGAAAGACTCGTAGCTGTAATAGTAGTACAAATGTATAAAAATTGTACTTTGGCTGTGTTTGACTACATTACCCTTCATAAATACTTCATAAACAGAGTACTAAGAGTAGTGCTGCCTACAGATTAGGAGTTAATCAGTGTTTACATAAGACTGTGACTCACATTGATCTGACACCACACGCAGTGCAGGCCCGTTAATCCCTGGTAACACTTGATGCTTCTGTGGCAGCGGTCGCACTTGGTGGGAGAGTTACCCTCCATCCACACATGCTGCATAGCCTGCAGAGCAAGAGCGAGAAGAACATTCACGCTTATCAAAGTATGATTTAGCATTTGGAGTTACAAAATCTGCATCTTAGATAGTTATTTGTTCTGTGTTCTGATAGTTTTGACAGAATGAATAATGCATCTCATGTAAAACGAAACAAAGGCAACTACGATGATTAAAACGCTGTTTATCTAGAGAGAAATCATATTATAATGGGGCTGAAAAGAACAACAGTAACAGCTGCTACACTCATTTTCCTCTTGTCCACCTTCAACAGAATTAAAAAATGTTTTTGGTATTGATGCATTTGGGCTGTGAGAACCTGTCATTACCACTAACAGCAACCTTCACTGCTGATTCATTCGTGTTCATTTGACAGAAAAAGGCTTGAAATAGCATTTTTTGTGATTATATTGCTTAAAGGAATCATTTCTAATATTAATGGTCAAAAACAAACAAACCAAAGCAAAAAAAAAACAACTAAACATTGCACTCGATCTCTGACGTTACCCAGTACTGAATAAAAGCACAAAGCTCTGCAGACCATAATCAGCACATGACCTGAGACCTGAGACAGAGAAATCACTCTCAACCCCCTAATCGTGTCACTGCTAAAATAAAGAGGGGCGCTAACCCGATAAGAAACCCTGTATGACCTCGCAGAGCATCCCATGACCCTCGCTGCTCTATTAAACAGATTCAGTGGGAATCTGCTCCATGATCTCGTCTCAGCACCAGCTCATGTCGCCAGCACTCTTTTTTGTCACATGTGGTGTTTTGCACTTACATTGGTGTGTCTACGGGACTTGGCGTAGGTGCTGATGCAGGCGGCGATGTCTTTGGACACACAGCGCTCGTGCACCGTGTACTTGCATACTGTTGGAAAAACAAAAGAGCTCAGTGTGTTTCATGTTTCACGCTCTTTAAAAAGGTTCACATACTCCACTTTGGTTTTATTTTACACGATCTTAAATGTCTTATCAAACTGTTTCGCTGTTAAGTGACTGCACCTAAAACCACAGTTTGCAGAATTTAATAAAAAGTTAGGTTTAAGTTAAATGAGAGTTTGTTTGAGACCATAAGTGAGTTCTTGCATTCAGCAGTGACAAGACACAACAGCCTTGAGAGCTGCCCCCTGGCTGATTTCAATCAATAATGAAATTACACATAATGGCACTGTTAATGTTTTTTTAATGATGACTGTGAGGACCTTTAATTGAAAAACAGCATTGACTCGGAGGCACTCAGGCACAACAAACAACATACATTTGAGTCAGACGCAGGGAGTAAAGGGAAAAACAGTTAAAGACGAAGGGGAAGACAAAGAGATAATGACGGAAACAGAGAGAAGACGGAGTCAGAGGAGGAGAATAATCGATACGAGGTGATGTAAACAGGCAGAGAAAGCCTTTAAAAAAGAGACTCACAGGAGCAGCAGAGGCCCTGCTTGCGAACTCCGAGCAGCATGGTGTGGCAGTAGTTACAGTAGGCTGGCTTGTTGAAGTGCTTCAGACGCCAAACATGCTGCCCGTCCTCCTGCACGTTCTAGGAAAAGAAAGCAAATGATGTCTTGGATGCTTCTTTTCTATTCTACTCTGATGCTTTTTTATTTTTCCGAACCCAGTTTCTAAACACATGAAACCATATTTTAAAAGGGGATTTACATTACATGAAACATGTAAACATACATTTTCCATCACACAGACACACTGATGCGTACCGTATCCATGCCCAGCAGGACCAGTAAAGGGATGGTGGTGAGGCCTCCTCTGATCCACTCCTCCAGTGTGACTGTGCCGTCTCGGTCATAGTCGATCTCTTCCATCATCTCCTTCAGTATCTGAAGTGACAGAGTTGTTTCCATTATTATAGAAGACATTGTGTGGGCTAAACGGTACGTATGTATATTCTAATCAAACTAAAGTCAAAGGTACCACCTGTGGCACAACATGTGTTTTGCTCTGTATAATTGGGAAATGAGGGAAACAATGCTCCAAACAAACAGATATTACTACAGGGACTTGAGGGAAATGAGCTTTTAGCTATATCTGGTGCAACAGACGCGCCGTGCATTGTTCCTGGTAAATAAATAGAACCACTTGCACAGTTTGTAATTCGCTCTTATACAATATTTATTGGTGGATTCAATAATATTCTAGGATTTGTGGACACAAATAAAGCAAGGCAATAAAATAATTCATAAGATTTCTGTGTGTCACCCTGTCACCATGACCTGAGGAGTGTTTGCTCACCGGCCTCAGTTCTGTTGAATCCCACTCCAAATACTCTGCAACGTGCACCATCTGATTGATGATACGATCTAGCTCCTAAAAAATAAAACAAAAATAAGACACAAGCTTTCATATATATGTATGTGTATACATAGAGTTCACACATTTCTCTCGTGCGACCTTGTAATAAACGAATCACCTCTCAAACAATGTGAAACTCTCCATCGTTTGATGTAAACCATGTGCTTTTAATCAACGTAAATGTGAAGTTCAACCTTCATTAAGCTCTGTTTGTAGCTACTGCACAATATGTCATTTCTTGAAGCCATACCTGTGTTTCTGTCTGAGATCACTTGAGCAGATGGCTAATATTAAACTGAACAGAGCCACTACAAACCATCTCATGTCAACACAACTGCTGCCTCTGAGCGTTCGAGTTTCTATTCCTGGAGCTGCTGTGTTTAAAGGGCAAAGAGAGAGACGAAGATGATGAGAAGGAGCTAGAAAAGCAAAGAGACACCACTCACCGAGCTGTCCAGAACCCCGTTCCCATCCGTGTCGTACAGCCGGAACATGACTAGAGGGAAATGAAAGAGCAGAGATCCCATGATGACTCAGACACTCTCAGATAATTAGTATCTCTCCAACATTCGTACTTGGGCTCTCTCCAGATGACCACAGGGTTAAAGAAGTAGAGCATGCTACTTCTGGACTGTTGCATGGGGACCAGTTAAGAGAGATTAGTCTTGTCAGTGCGTGCCAATATATCCTTAGACACTAAAGAAGTAAATTGGGCACAGCAGGGCTTAAACGTGTCACTGACCGGAGATGGAGGAAACAGCCTTATTGCTCTTGCTGTCAACCTGAGCTGACATGCTGCTGAAGCCAGCGGCTGTGCCCAAACACACGGATACGACAGCTGCTCCCACTCAATAACCCTCTGAGAGGAGCCGACCCTGTGCCCACATCCCCTATCCACACCCCTGTCACTCACACTCCAGCTTGTCCTCCGGCGTCCCCCTCTCCAGCAGGGAAAGGTAGCAGACGATGTCCTTGAGAAAGACCACCTGGGGAGACGGCACGGGGGAGGCTTTCTGAGGCGACGGGCTCCTCCGCAGTGACAAATGCTTCTCGCGGTGGCTCCTCTCTGTTGATATACAGCACAAGTGTTTAAAGCCTCTCACAGCACCCATCGTTTCTACTCTGCTGAAATTAATGGAACGAAGAGAGTGGAAGCACCATTAAATTAGACATGTACATGTTAGTTTGACAGGTTTAGAGGACTGTGATCCCAGGACAACAGGTGCAGACAAAACACTGGTTCCAGTACAGACTCGACGTGATGCCACAGGCTCCAGACTGGAACAATGTGACATCATGTGACGGGAGAAACCGTTGGATAAACAACGTCTAGATAGAACGAGTCATTTTAACACAAAGACACTCAAAACAAATATTTTATTAACTTTCTTTAGGTCGATTCTAAAAATAGAGGAGATCTGTTTCAAAGACACGTCCTTACTTTACCTCACAAACACTGAGCATCGCTGTAAACCTTTAATAGAATCATTGGGATTTTCTTTACTGCCAAACAATAATTTATCAATATCTATAATAGATTTATCAGCCCAGATATTTTAATCAGAAAACATTAACTGCAGTTTAATTTAATTCAAAAGTTTTTATACTCTTTAATAACACAAAACCCTAAAATAGTTTTGTGTAAAGATCTTTAAATTGGTGTTTTTGCAAGTTAATGTTTTAGATAAATGTGTCTAACAGTTACCTTTATACATTAATCACATTCGTAACAGTTATGTTAATAACGTATAACTGTATTTTATTGCTTAATTTAATTATTCTTTGAATAAAATACAGTTGGATAACGTTAACATGAAACAAGAAGAAGAAAACAATAAAACCACAGTTACAGTAATAAAGGGAATATTTTAGAAAACTCCTGTTTCAGCTCTTTGCTTTTGTTTCCTGGTTAATTTAATACGTCAGTGAGGAGGTAACACACCCCCAACCACCATCAGTAGATGATCTCACCTGGTGACAGTTTCGGAGACACTGACGACCTGGCCGGTCCAGCGTTAGGCGTCAGGGCGTTGCTGCAGCTGCCTTCTGAGTTTTTCACCTGGGTGCAGGGTGATCTGTGAGGCCCCCCAGGTGTGTGGGCTCCGGTCCCTGAACGCTGCGAGGAGGAGCGAGATGAACAAGGGGAGGTGGTGGCTCCAGAGCCCGCTGTGCTCATCACACTGGAGTGTTCAGGGGTGGGTCGGCTCATGGCTGACAGGATGCTCTTCCCATTCATCCCTATTAGCAGGAATACCGAGGGGGTAAGAGAGAAGTGAAAAGAAAAGAGACAAAGGAGACAGATTAGGTAAAGAGAAGGAAACGGTGGAGGATGAGAGGTGGGGGTGTTGATGCACAGTAATGTCAAACCTCACAACAACTGTTCAAATACAGAAAACTCAGAAAGCACAGAGAGAAAAGAAGCAGATACAACTACAACACTGCATTAAAACCTTACACAGATACCATCCACAAAGCATCAAGTCACTGGCATCCACCGATCCACAGGCACAATACAGTCCCACGAAGTCACATCAACACAACAAGAGCACACCAACCACCAAGGGAGCGGGAGGTAAAAGCCAGCAGGACTCCTGTCCCACAAAGACGACATCACCCTGATGACATGAGCTAGTCGGCTGCTCTGGTACCTGTAATGGGGGCACAGGCCACTTCAGTCTGAATAGAGATGCCTGCGTCAATGGAACAGGCTTCTGCGTTGTTCATTGTTTTGAGGGGGGAAAAAAAAGAGAAAGCAGCAGACGCAGCAAGAATAAGTGGACATCAGTGAAGAAAGAGTCTGTATGTCTTAAATACATCTGAGATCAGACACAGGCTGTTTACAGAAACTAGAACAATTCAAGAGCAGAAGACTTAATGGACAGAAAATGGTTGGGAAACGAGATGCACTGGGAGAGCACAGTAAAGTACAAACCCTGTCTGGGACAAAGAGGAGAAAACCACTACATACTACATTCATTAAACAGGCACATGAAACATCGCTGGGAGATGCAAATGGATTTAATCAGAACTGTTATCAGCACAATCCAGACGGTTTCATGTGATCTCATTCAGGAGCACCACAAGGTGGCAGTGCAGGCTCCCCGTGAGAATCTAAAAACACTGAAGCAGCAGACGCCCCATTAACAACCAAAGTGATAAACTCACGTAAAAGGTTTACATTCATTTTGTTTTCTAAACACAGACCTGTGTACTGTTACTAATACTAAAAGAATATCCAGTAGTCCTGGATCAGAACAGTATATATTGTATATATGTGCACACCTTAACATGGAGAATAGACCACACAGTATCGTTTTTAGAATGAGTAAACAGAGAACAAACCTTTTGTGGCTGCAGCTTTTAAAATGTGAATTATTGCAAATCGTTGCTGTGCACTGGGAAAAGTCGCACCTCTAAAATTGCCCCTACTGCTCATACTGTAGGTTTAAAGGTGGACATGTAAGGTTTATTTTTGAGTTTAGAAGCTGAAAGAAATGCTGGATTCATAAAGTAGAAATCATGTGCACACTCAAAGCAAAGTCTGTGTGGATAACTAGTAGCAGCTCTTTTTGTGCCATCACAATCCCACATGTGCAGTCATGAACGTTACTGTTTATCAGCTCTCCAGGATGATAAAGGCGAATCAGGTAGATGCTGGGATACTGCACCAGCACCGGTGCTGATACCCAAAGCGACTGTCCCTCACATTTAGCCTCTCTACACTCATTGCCTCTTACTTTTACAAACATTATACCACAGAAATAGATTTCTAATTCAACAGGCCATCTGTCTCCTCAGCTGCTCTGCAGTAAAGAGCAGACAGGCAGAACCCAGTGCCAGGGCCCACGCAGCACTCACAGTGAAGGATGGAAGCAGAAACAGTTTACATACTGCAAAGAGCACGGTGCAAGAGGTGACCTACAACGCCCCAGAGATGTCTGTCCGTGCATGTGCTTCTGCTCTGGTCAGTGTAATAGTGTTTTTAAAGAGAGTGGTTTCAAAGTGTATTTTCTGTTTTTGAATTGTGATGCATTTATCTGAACAGTCTCTCTAAGAAGTGTTAAGTCAAAATATAAAAAAAAAATATGCAAATTAATTACTTCATATTTCCAATTCCATTCACTATGAAAACTGTATAAACTGTCTGTTTGCTTCACTTAGACTTAATAGCAACACCTTCTATTTCAATTATAGCTGACATCAAACTGCTTTAGCAGCTCAACTCCAGCTGATATTTATCATATTATGAAGACAGTATCATGAAGTTGCTGCAACAAAACACGTGGAAGATTTAAGTCAGCACAGGAGAAAAGCCAATGAACCTCTGTCATGAAACCGTGTGCTAAACAACAACTTCCAGTGAGAGTTTGGTCAGACAGTATGAAAAGTCACGAGTTGTGACCAACACGACCAGTAACAGGCAGCGTACCCAGTAAGCTCGTTCCTGCTCGAGACTGATTGGGAGAGCAGCCTCCGGTCTTGCTCTTGAAGGAGGTGAAGAGGTGCTGACACAGCTCTTCTGGGATGTCGTTCTCCAGGTAAGTGGCCATGAAGAGGTGGAAGCCCTCGTAGTCAATGGGCTGCGTGGAAAAGAAAAGAGCAAGTAGATTAAAATAATTACTGCAGGACACATTTAAATAAAGTTTACACCGACGACAGATGGAATTCATTCGTTGCAACAATGAGAGAAGAGAAAACTGTACTTGAACATGAACAAGTTGATCTGCACTGAAATGAAGGTCTGCAGCCTTAATGACAATATGGTTTGAAGCCATTAATGTGAAAACATTCTCAGCAGATTTTCTAGCACGGGTTTAAAGGTTAAAGTCTGTAAAAGCAGAACTGTATCTCTGCGTAAGATTAGGAAGGCAGAGCCTTAAAAGAAAGCAACATCAACAGCTGCTGTGTTAAAGCTCCTTCCATTTACCTCCTGCACCACCCCACCCTCTCCCTCAGCTGCACAAAGCCATGTAGTGGGTGTGTAGCAGCACTAAACTCAACTCAATGACCCCATGAACTTTGCCCCTTTTCCCCTTTGGCAGGGAGACAGACCATCTGCAGCAGATACGGCAGCATTATGTCATGTTAGTGGACAGAATGTGCATGCAGTCTGCCGACACAGACACCACACAGCATGCAGAGCCCACCGGGCGGAGGCTTACTTGGTTGAGAACGTCCTGCTTCTGTTAAATAGTTGGAACAATGCAAAGGAGAAGAAAAGGAGGAGGTGGGACGGGAGTGGGTAGAAGAAGAGAAGGAGTTAGCAACTTTGTGTGAGGTAACATCCTGAATGGAGATGTTAGTTGTGGTTGTGGTGCAGCTGAAGCTGACAGCTCCTCATTTCTGCAGGGACTTTCTGGCTCATACGCTGCACTCACCCATCACATTCAGTCACAGCCTGCCGAGCCTGAAGCGATCGCACAATTCAACCCTATAAAAATCTGGATGGCAGTCTGGACCATAACATTTAATTCAAATATTCATTATTAATCACATAAGTATGATGCTGTCTGGTGCAAACATAAAGAATTTCAGCTGCTCGACCTCAGTTTTTATCAGAACATACTATGACATCAGTGAAGGTCGTTGTTGACACCTAAATGAAAAAGAGTTAAAGCTCTGGTTAAGATTTTGCACTTTCGATGACCAATAGAATCTGACTTAATATGCATTATATTAAAATGAAGGCCACAGTGCTGCAGTGGGTAACATGGCTGTCCTCACAGGAGGTTTCTGGGCTGCCTGAGGCCTTTCTGTGCAGATATTTGCATGTTCTCCCTGTGCCTGCGTGAGTTTCCTCTGGGTGCCACGGTTTTCTCCCACAATCCAAAGACACGCAATTCAATTAGTGTCTCTAAATTGGTAGTGAATGTGAACGGTTTCTATACTAATAACTAATCAACACATGATTTTTCAGGAAACAGAACTGCATTTACACTAATTGTGTAAAAGTTGCACATCATTTATCCCTATTTGTTGTATATATGCTGCCAGATAAAGAGATAAATCAGTAACTCTGTTTGTCCAGTCAGTCCTGGGTGACCTGTATCTTCCACTTACACTGATCTAACCACACGCTAAAATAAGACACTATGGGCATTATTTGTATCACCCCTCTGGGACTTTAATTTTCTGTGCACCATGTAGCACTGCAGGTTCAGACAAATGTCAGACAAACACACACACACAATTTGCTAAATCTGTCAATGCATATACACACACATGTATTTGTGGAAATTCTCATCCCTCTGGAAAAGACGTTACGGAGTCTGAGCGGCGACTATTTCCCCTGTGAGCAGGCTCATATTCAAGACTGTAAATATCTCCCAAGGGCAGCTCTAACACATTTACACGGCTCATTTAATCTTTTTTCATTTTGGCGGCGTTGTCAGAATCATTTTATTGACTTTCTTTAAAAGGTGGGACGAAGGCTGATGTCATGCTCGGATCCCAGATCGACAGAGTAGACGTGTCCATCTGAAGAACAAAGTTATCAGACGGAACAAAATGAGAATGTGCAGTCACCAGAAGAGCTGCTGCTCAGACGGAAACAAAGGGGGATAAGAAGCTGGGGTTCTTTGTGTGCTAAACATAGCTTAAGGCTTATCTTTATCTTTAGATTTGTCAAAGTGTTTTAAAGGGAAACAGATTTTATACATATTTAATGTCCCACAAAATAAAACCTTCTGATTCTTCATGTTAAAGGAATGAAAAATAATGAATCTTGTAGATAAATGTACACATGGAAACAAGAAACTTTCATTTACTCCTTTTCTTAGTTTGAAATGTTATCAATATGACAATATAACGAGCAGTTTTAACCTTTTAACTGGTTTTTCTGTCACTTTAACAACTCTCACATCTCCGAGACAAACTCAGATTTATACGCCCTTCAATCTGCTTTATGTTGAGCGATAAAAGAAGGTGTCTTTATGTGAACTCATCAATTATGCAACAAAAACAGAGCAGTGCTAAATGACATAGTGATGAATAAGTCATGCCTGATGGATATGGAGCCTTTAGCTGCTGTTAGGAGGAATCCTGTGGGTGTAATCTCCAGCCTCTGTCTCCGAGTAACTCATCAATCACGCAAAATGATGGCGCTGCTGTTTTTCTCTTCAGTGGAGGAGACCCAACACTACTGACAGCTGACAGTGTCCATCATTTCTGTCTGTCTGTTCTTCCTAACCAGTGTTTAAACTACTTCAGACCAGGTGGACAAGCGTTGGTTCAAGATCTACTAAATAAAATATACTAAATAAATTCCATTACAACTGGCCCAGTGGACTGATGAGTCATTAGAGGTCCATGTACACACTCGTGCACACACGTTGATAAATGGCTGAAGCAGGACCGCGGTGGTCATCGAGGCGCCAGGTGACAGTGTGGTCTCAGAAAGTCCCACGTGAACATCAAGTCTGGTTCCTGTGGCGCCAAATGTCTGGCTGGGCTGTTCGTCATGTCGTCACAAACACCGAGGAGAAGCTTACAGCAGGGCGGAGGTGATAATGAAGAGAGGAGCGAGAGGATGAGGGCTCAAGGAAAAGGGAAGTGTAACGAGGCCACGGCACAAAGAGAGAAAGACAAGGAGGACGAAATGGTTCAGGTACGAATGCTCTATAGAATGAATAAAGTTAGGAGTCACCACGTAGCAGCATAAGTATGAATATGATTATGACGTATGATTAGAAGCAAATCTGAGAGGCGTGAAATATCAAAATTAAATAAATCATTTCATAAAAATCCTGTATGTTCATTTAGACAAAACATATTCATTTAATCGAGGTTTGTGGATTTTGAAGTTAGCCCATCAATTTATTTAACTATTTGGCATTTTATTCATTATTAATTACTATATTTAACAACATTTAACAGATTCTAAAGGAGCATCACGAGTGCAGCTGTGTTTTAAAGTGTAATAAAAACCTGGTACTATATAACTACGCTGCAGAGTTTTAACGTCACAAGTTACACGGAACATAAGGAAAAAGAAATCACACAACTAGTAACCAAAGTAAAGAGATGTGTCAGGACCGTCTGGTTCAGCTTGTGACACAGAGTGCTTGATCAAATTGTACATTTACACACGTACACAGAAAACACAACTGTCAAGCAAAAGAGGGCTCAAAGTTAGAGTTCAACATTTCCACAACTTTGAATATAAATTAAAAATACTGCACCAGTGGAAATCATATCCAATAAGTCTTATCCAATAAATAAGTTCCAGCTTTAAATCAGCTCACACTTCCTGAACATCTCACACAGGATCAATCACCATCAAGAGCTCTGAAAACGTGTGAAATTGGCAGGTGGTTATTTTAAGACATGGGCAAGTGAATCGGGTGTTTCTTTCAAATATGTGATGGATGACATGTTAGAGACAGAATGTGAGTGCACACTACAGTATCTGCACCAACTGGTGCAGTCGGTACAGTCTACAGTCCAGCTGGGATCTGCTGACGTCAGGCGCCAAGGTTGATGCTGAGGTTGTGTCTCGACCGCAGCCGGTATCTAAAAATGGGGGGAAATGACTAAGCACTTTGGTTATTGATATTACAGCGCATGAATCAGAAGTTAGCGTGCGTCTGACAACGTCACTCGGTGTGTTTGTGTGTGCACAGACAGGAGTTGGGTCAGAGAGTGAAGATGAGACAGAGAGGATGAGACAAGACAGATCAAAGCAGCTGACGGACGGATAATGGCAAAGGGAATTATGGTGCACACACACACACCTGCTCTGGATTGTATTTGGAAAGGACTCCATCACCGTGAAACTCCTCCAGCACATCCTTCAGCTTCTTTGTGGAGTCTGAGGAGGAAAGAAGGAAAATGCATTTTGTTGAATTGCTTTGATGCAGCTGAGTCACTGTGCACACGCCGAGTGCGTTTTCATAATCGTACATCTTAGGAACTGATTTCACGAAACGGAATCAACATGCTGCATCATTAACAAATTCCCTGATACATACTCATCTGTGCTGGGAAGTGCTGCATCAGTTAAACTGAGAAAGTGAGTCATCCCGTTAGCTAAAAGGCAACAGGGACAAACTGTCTTTCTCACATTTTAACCCCTTATTCACAGACGTCACACACCCCGTTCCACACACCCTTCAACCATCACACACACAGGAACCGTACTTTTGTGTCACACCCGTTTATGCACGAACACACACACTCGGGATCTGATTGCACCAATCACGTTAACTCTCATAATCAACGTCGGATGACACTTGGTTATATTTAGGGCTTCTCCACAACAACACATCAAGACAAACAGAACGAGGGAGAGACCCAGTCTCAGGTCAAATGAGAAAAACTGCATGATGAGAGATCCAGTGTGTGTAAAAATGACTCTAATCGAACTTCCCAAGTCTCCCAGAGCTCAGTCTCCACATTTAATATCAACCAACTTTCCAAAAGACAAAGATATTTAGTCAACCAACACATAAAGAACTCACATCGCGACATTTTAAAAGATGGACCCTTTTTAAAATGACAATAATTTAATTTACTACAATGCTTGTGAACAGTTCGTCTACTAATTGTCTCAGCTCCTTGTTATTTTATGGCTGGATAATGACACTAACCCTTCAGGCCAATAGTGCTGCTCCTCACTTTATTCCCATCTCTAGAGACGAACACAGTCAGTGTCCTTCATTAGGACCTTGATTGATTGGCTGGTGATACACAAGCCTTCCTGTTTCTCCACTTGTCACCGTCAGTAAAAATGAGACCTTCCCAGCCTGCAGGGGCCTTTCCCAGCTCGCACATTAGTTATGTTTCGATTATAGGCCTTTTCTAGTGCAACCTGGCTAATAACACAAAATACTGCAAGACGACAGCAACAGTAATAGTAATGAGGTGCGGGTTAGTCTAGTGTATATTCGTGCACTCATCTGTGCCTGTGTGTTGGTGGCTCCTCACACTGTTCTGCTTTCACAGGTTCATAAAAGCCACAGCCTGTCTAAAAACACATTAACAATGAGGTATGTCTGAAATAGCCTGAGCTCAATGTAAAATGATGTGAATGACACAAGCGGTCTGTGCGAGAAAAAAACAGAAAACTGGTGACATTTAACCGTTTAGGTGAATGAATCTGTGAGTCCAGACTTCTAATCTACGTTCAGCTGATCTAAAATGATGAGGAAAATACTTTAAAATAGAAGAGTAGCAGCTGTCTGAGGAACTGAGGACCAGCCTTTCTCACAGGACTGTTTCAGTTCAGACTTCTTCTCGGGACGTCTGGTGTGAACAGCCCTCGTGATTTCACAGCGTTGCGTTGAGGTCTGGACGGAGGTGGAGTTTATGTTTCTGATGTCATCCTGTAGTGAATTTCTTTCATTGTTGAGGGTCATTGTCCTGCTGCATCGTCCAGCTTCTACTGACCTTCAGCTCGTCTATTTCTACTTTCATAAAGGTTCTGTATATTGTTTTACACACACATATACATCTGGTGTTTAGAAGACTTTCCAAGAATGGAGATGTGGCAAAATTTGTTTACTTGAAAATATTTCCATTTCCTTTTACACATTTTAAAACCTGTTACTGATTGTTTGCTACAGATCTTGAGTTCAACATCAATACGTATGTTTCCTTTAACACGTGACTTGAACTCTCTTGTTAACGTCAGTTTACTTATACGTGCAGATTAATACTGTGATCCACAGTATTAATCATTTCAGTATCAGAGGTTAGTTGCTCGTCTTGTGATCGTCCGGTCGACGAGTGAGTCTGTCTCAATAACCTGCTGTGGTAAAAGAGTGATTTGTGGAACAGAATAGCGTGAGTGAGAGGCTTAAACTCCATTCATCACCCACAACAAAAGACACCAGCAGCGACGAGGCAGATGCTCTTTTGACTAACAAATGTGATTGCTGGCGAGGGAGGGAAGAGATAGCCACAAGGCTCATCTTGCAGGATAATAAGTGGGTTTTAAAAAAGACGAAAGGAAAAATCAGGTGATGACGAACAGCAAGCATGAAATCCAAGTGACTTTAAAAGGCTTTTGTAACTTAATGCGTAAAACAGATGAGTCCCAGGAGAGAGAAGTTCCACTTTTTAACGTCCTAACCTGACTCTGATGTAAAGGCCTCAACATTATTGTGAGCATCTCTTTTTAAAATTCATGTATTATTTACTTATGCATCCACATAAGTGCTTCACATATCTTATCAATGACATTTGTGCCTTCTCAGGGCGTCAGAGACTGCATGCTAGATCCCTGGAGTGTGTCCCTTGGGTTCTGTATGAGTCTTTATATACACTAAGGTCTTTACTATAAACCACAGCACATCTTTTACATGCATAGCACATAGCATCTCATTCATATCTGTAAACCATATGTATCTGATTTACATTGTTATACTTATGTGCAATGAAAAGGTCATAAGCAAAATCCTCGTGTGTCTGTGTGTAAAAACACTGCATTTAAATATAAATTACAAAGTATTACGATTATAACTAAAGATCTACACACTCCCGTCTTTCTCTGTGTCTTATTTCTTGTTTTCATCTTTGTATTTTGATAAATTGACTAAAAGTCAGACAAAAACAACCCCACATGAGGATAAAAGTTGCTGAACTAAACAAACCTGTTCTCCAGAGGGTTAAAATGTACCGATACACTCTTTTGAATCCAAGTTGCATAAAGCCTTGGGCACACTAAGCCATGAATACCTCATTATTTAGTTGTGCACACAAAGCCTTTAAGCTGCATCATATACAGTATAGGAACACAGAGTTACCATCCACACCACGAGGCAGACACACAAAAGAACAAAAACAAATGTGGAACTGCCACATTCAGACACATGGGTACTCACACTCGCTGTACTGCTGCAGCTGGGTGAACTCAGCTGGGCTCAGACATACCCAGCTCCCGTCTCCCATACTGCCTGAAGCCAGAGCTGTGCGTCTGTTTTCTGGGAGTGTTTCGGTTCACGAGCGCCGCTGAGGGGACTGAAGATTATCCTTGGGTCAAGTCGTGTAATAAGTCTGAGGCATCAGGATATCAGGATGTCATCACCACCTCTTTATAACCAGCACCTTGCGAGCACACAGGAGGTGGGAAGTTGTAATAACTAAGGTCACATGAGTCGTGGTGTAATCAGCAGTGTTTGGCCGGAGGGAGGGGAACACGTTCACGTCCTGAATATTGCTGATGTGTTGCAAATATTGGGTTTATAATGGCAAAATACAAAAACGAAGGGATAGAAAAATAAATAGATTTTAGCCAGGTGTACGTCCACAAAGTCTGTCACAAGAACCGACTACTCCTCACGAGTTCTTCTGTGACCTGAAGTGGGAGAGAAGAGGAGAGAGAGAGAACAGGCTGATTATTAATAGGATCTGAAGTGTACATGTAAACAACTTCACATCAGCTCTCAAAACAGAAAAACATAGAGGATGGTTAAGGAGGAAGAGGCAGAAGGAATGTTTGGATAATGTAGAATGAAAGCAGTAGCAATGTTGATAAAGTATATATATATATATATATATATATATATATATATATATATATATATATATATATATATTTCTAATATTCAAATAAAATGTGCATGAATAGGGTTTGACCTTAAAAAACAAATACCTACTTTATCCATGACCTAATTTCCAACAGGCTGAGTCATTTTGAGTCTATTTTTGAATGTTGTGTTGTTATTTAAGAAATTGAGACAGATAGATAAAGATAAAGAACAAAATTGGTTGTATGATGATACAAACAATCTGTATAACCTGCAGTGGAAGGTATTGTGAATATGTTGGGGTTTGTACAGTAATAGTATAACATCAACAAACGCCATGTGTATGTGAGCTAGTACAATATTTCTCCATTCAAAACACAGTGGAAAGACAATGAATAAAGCTGTAAACAGAGGACAGAGCCTGTTTGCAGCACTTGTACTTGTTAGTACAGCAGGACTGTTGTTAGTTCAGTCTTTGAGTTTGTTGACAGCAGCCTTTAACCCACTACTCCTGAAGCAGTACTACATTCGGTGGCATGTCCTAATGGGCTGCACACGTTCAGTAACTCAAAGGGTGGAAATCTATATGTATACACAGTGAGACACACCGAGGGTGAAGCACGTGCCGATCCAGCGTAAGGGGCCTCCCCTCTGAGCAGAGGGAATCTGTTTTGCTCACGAGGTTGCCCAGCAACTATGACGTCACCAGAGCGAAGCACCGTAAGAGAGAGACGGAGGAAGAGAAGAGATCATCGTCATGGTCGCTATGAAAAGATGTGATAACATGATCTGTGCACGTATTGGTCTCTACAATCTATATGTATATTATTACAGAAGAGCTGTTTCTTAAAGCTTAAATGAAGTATGAAATGATAAAGTGAAAATAATGTTAGAATGATAAAGAGGCCGTTGATGGTAACAAATCTACTGTACACAGAGAATCATCAGCTGAATCTGCAGCTACTGCCAGATTTATGGAGTGAGCCAGTCTGTAAATCTACTGTCTCGGTTTGCTCACACCGTCCTCACGCAGCCGGCAGCTGTTTCCTACACAAAAAGGTCTAAACCCAGTGTCCCCAGCACCGGCAAACACAGTTAGAGCCTAGCTGGTGAACATAACGAAGCACTGCAGCTAAAGAGCCAAAAATGTCCCTCAGGAGTTCATCACATGACCAAAAGCTGACTCCAAATGAATGATAGTGTTGATCTGTAACTGCTGTTTGTGTAAATATGCAGCTGTTTGCTAATAAATCCAACAGAAGAGTTCTCAACCAAACATCTGCTAATGCAGGTTCGATTTTTGGAAACATGGTTGTTGGTTTTCTGATTGAAGGTTAGGATATGATATCCACGTTTAAATAGTGTAAATACAACATGTGTCTTCAGGTAACAGCTCCTCTGGACCTGTTTGAGCTTCCCTACCCCCCGTCCACTCAAATGCTGCACAAATGTCGTCAGATTAGAAAGTTCTAATGGCTAATTCATCCCTTTGTCATAAAGTTTGGAAGATCTGCTGTTTTCTTGCTGAGTAAGTCCAAAAGCGTCAAAATCAATGACACAGAATAATTGTTAAACACACTCATCGCTCATCAGCTCTCTATTCTTATTAGAACAATGTGGCTTTTGTAATGAGCGACATTATATAATGTATGATCATATAATTCACACTGAGATGTGCCGTTATCAAAGCTGATCTGTTTATCTTTAATTAATTCAGTGTTACATCAATTAACCTCTCTCTTTGTCACATTAGATCAAGACTTAAAAAGAGGCAGTCTGGTTACCTAAGTTGTTGCTGCTTTTTCAAGCATGTAGAATAAAACAGATGGGGGACTGTAATGAACATAATGTGTTGTGAGGGTGTAAACAACCCTGTTTTTCTCTGTCGCTTTCTTTCTTAACACCAAGATGCTCCGTGAGTCACTGACGCTTGTTAAAACCACAGCACATTTGAAGGAGGCTCACACAACAGACTGTCCTTTTGGTCTCCAGGTCTATTCACAAACACTCACTCATGATTTAAAGAAATACATGTGAGAGCTGATATCACTCACACACTGTATGTACAGTATGAGGGTTTCCATTCACATATTATCATGCACGTTATCATTCGTGCATAAGAAGAAAAACATCACTGTGACACTTGAGGGGGGAAAAACAAAATGTGCATAAACATCTTCAGCTCATTGAATCTGATTAACTCATCAGATCTGTCTCGAGCTATATAGAAGCTGCAGCATTCCTCAAATTGATCTATGACATAAACATAAATCCTACATTTGCATCATGTTTTCCACAGTTTGTGGTTTGAAGCTTTGTTTTTTAAACTTGTTGCACCTTCCTCATGTGCAGTGGTTTAATGGCACTGGACTGAAACCCCCACAAGCTGCTTATCTCAACAAACAGTCCTTATATTCACAAACCACGAGTAGTTGAAAATACACTTTTTCACCTTTCACCTAACATTTCTTTACACATTTAGGTCCACACACAATATCATTGTCAGATAAATGTAAACAGGATATTTTAGCTGATGATAAATGCTGTTGTTTTTATGGCGAGGACACCTCCAGAAAGTACAATTTGAAGACATATATATTTAATTCCACAAGTCCAGACGTCTTATGAGTAAGCCTACGATAGCAGGAAGCTAAAGATGGATCATTTAATTAGCATTCAATTCAACACACCACTCGAGTCTGCTGTTGTTGTGGCTGCACATTCACCACTAAGAGGTGTTCCAAGACAGAAAGCTGCTGGAACGAACAGCGCTGCCAAATTAGGATGCTATTTATGGTCACAGGGATAAGGGTGAAGAGGAGGGGAGGTAAATAGAAACAGGTCTGCTCTGACATAATTATGAGAAGAGTCTGCAGGACGACAAAAGCAGAATTGATCCAGCCGGCAGAGTTGGAAGAGTGTGGTTTAAAGTTGTGCTGGAAGCCCAGCGCTACACAGGATGCCTGTAACTGACATTCCCCTGTTGAGCAGGATGCTGTGGGCTAAGCAGACCCTCTCTGCAGGAAGAATGTGTAGAAGAAGCAGCAAGTCTCTCAACACACTCACACAGACACACACCCGTGAGCTCTCTGGCAATGCGATTTCACTGCTGCAGGAAGCCGTGGCACTGTGCAACCATATGATTAAATGGGTACCGACTGCAGCTTTTCTGTGTCAAACATCAGTCATTTACAGCACTGAGATAATCTTCATCCGAGCATTTGCTAAAAATAGAAATCCCTGCTATAACTGGGTCGGTAGCTTAATCAACAACTAGAAATGTTTCAAACATTTTAGCCCCATTTGCACCTGTGTTACACAGCTTCCTGACTGAAGCACTGTGTTGTTTATTTAACAATGTTTTATTCATTGAAGCTCAAATTTTGTGGCACTGCTCCAGAGGAAAATAATGTTTTTATGTTCTTTCACATCTGCATTGAAACCAGGGCCCAGCTGCATGTTACACTTCAGTAAAGTCCTTCAGGCATTAATCGTGCCTGTGAAACCAATCTTACATGTAAATGTTTCAAAAGTGCAAGAAAACCTAATCTGAGTCACACCACGAACACAGAGCTCTACCATTTCACAGCCACAACCCAGCGAGCGATAAAGGAAGGAACAAAGATGAAAGATGACAAAATGAAGGCTGAGTCCATAGGAAGTGTGCAGGAATCTCATGAGTTACTCAGGTACACTACATGTGATAACTGCATGGGAATTATCAGGCCTGACTGATCACAACAACACACAGATGAAGCAAACTCTCCAGGGGCCCAACAGTTGCAACTGTAACCCCATGGGTACCACACAAAGACCTAAACACTGTCAGGGGAGCTGTCTGCTCTAAACAAGGTGTGTTGCCGTCTCTAAATGTTTGTCAGCTGAACTTTCCATTTACATGCAGTCACATCAGATGTGCACAATCCTTACCTTTAAATCAGAGACTCATGCTAACGTCAAAGAGGTAGCAGCAACGAAGGCCTACGACCTTCATAAGAGAGGAAATAATCCTCCACACCAGCAGGTGGCGGTGGTCTGTATTCATTAATTAACAAGAAGAAAGCACAGAAACAAACAGCAAACATTTTTACACCACTCTCCCTCACTACACATGGTTTATAGCTACTTCTAATTGAGAATAAGTCGCATAAAAAGTTTCTTTAAGTTGATTCTCAAAGGTGAACAACCAATCAGAGTGATCTCTCTCAACGCCACAGATGTTGAATCAGCTGAAAAGCTGTTGACGGGGGTCTGACTGGTGCCAACGATGAAGGACACAACACAAAGACAGGCCCGACAGAAACTCACCAATGGCCTGACATTGGCTGACGGCTTGACTGGTGACTTGCGGCATCAGTTTGACAGAAGAGTTCATGACTATAAATGTGTAGTATACAATCCTAGAGGTGGATTTGTTGTGTGTGTGTGTGTGTGTGTGTGTGTGTGTGTGTGTCTGAAATCCACACCTTTCAGCCATCATCATCAATACTTTCAGAGCTTTCTATAAAATAAGGAAATCAAACCACTTAAGTGTGTGTGTGGGTTGAGGTTTTAATTCTCTCACCCTTGAAACCAAAGGAGGAACAATTCTTCAGTATTAGTCACTGAAGCACTTCAGTCACTATAATCACCCGAATCCTGCGGCAGGTTCCCTCTGTTTTGTTCAGACAAATTAGCACCAACAGCCCATTACGCTCTTTGTAGTCATCTAGGATGCTACAGAACGCGCTCACAGGGTTTGAACAATACAGAAAGGCAATTAAGAGCAGTGATATGATGACAAATTGGCATTAAACCATTTTCAGCAGGCTGTTAATCTGCAAATGTAAGACAGCATCATGGCACAGGCTCAATGTCCCCGGAGCCATTAGCACTTAACTCTTGCAGACGTAAACTGGTTAAGGAATGGGAGTACATCTGGACAGAGGCAAATCTGTTTCAGGATAATATTTCATACTGTATATAGCTTCATAAACAGGACTGTTTATAATCAAAACAGTGCTGCTGGACCAAACCAGCAACATGCAGACGGGTGTCTCGAGTCTCAACAATGGCACCATGATGTCATCAGTGCTGCGTATATACAATGAAAAGAGAAATCACACAGAGAAACAGCTACAGTATGTTTGTAAAAAATAACTGTGTACGTGTGGCCTCAGTCTGAATTTAATGCCTGTAACATTCACACACATACTCAACCTCAGTTAAACTTACAGTAATCGTCCAGGAAACATAAATACACACTTCAGTATCACATACACTAACATCATGGGTTATGACACTAAAATCATTATTTAATCTGGATTATTCTCTTGAACAAAGTCTTCAGAGTTGCATATTTGTAGAAACATATGCATAAAGGACTCAAAAGGTCAACCAGAGAGCTCTCAAATATTCTGGGACATAGTGAGTCTGTCAATAAAACTGAGTCAATCTTCAATACTTCTTGAATAACAAGTGTTGTTGAGGTTGAGGGCTCCCCCGTTTACAACTTCAGATTTAATCTGTTTGGGACGTTGTGTATGTTTTACACACTGATATTCGAAAATGTCTAAGTTGTCTATGTTCCAGTGACAAAGTGTTCAAGCAGCGTCTTACATGTATCTTATTACTTTGATAAATGTTTGATTTGAATTGATGAAACTCGGCCGTGTGCAGTTTCACCCACATCCACAAAAGTAATCAACAGTGACACTAACTACAGCACAGGGGAAACAGTCTTTTTGCTCTGAGAGTAGAATTTATTTTTGTAGTAGACTAATCCTGCAGTTTCTCTCTGAACAGGGTTTTCAGTGGAGGGCATTAACTGAACTGAATGGGGGCACCGTTAACCTTAGGGGCTTCAGAACGAGCTCCATCTTTACCCATAAAAGGGCAGCGATCCCTTGTTAGTACTCGACAAGACATAAACTCATACCATCGAGATAATCGCACACAAAGAACTGCTGCTGGTTGTCCCAGCCTATTTTCACCTCTCACCCTTGTTATCACAACTCACAGTTTCCTCTTAGACCCTTATTTAAACTTTGATCTTCCGTGCGATAGCTTCTTTCATCTCGACAGAATGAATCATCTCAGTGTACACCTCTGTTTTCGAAGAACGCAGTACAATCAAAGTCTCATCGTTCGTCATCTACTGAGGTTCTACAACACAGTTATTTGCGTACAGGGGTTCATTGTCAAGGTTAAAGGAGAAGACGATGAAGAGAAATGCATGATGTGTTGTGATCCGGTGCGGCTACTGAGCAGACCCTGGGTTTGGAAACTGTAGTGGACACTCGAGCTATCTGAGGACGCTGTGGATTAATCTGTGATTAGCTCTGCTGCACGATCGGCCCTGGCTTTCTGTTCTCCAACCTACTGGGGATGTAGCCTCACAAATACCAGGAGTATTTATGGAAGGTCCGGGTGTCATGGCAACTGGGGGATTGTGTGTAAAACTCAGAGGGGAATGGAAAGGCCAACCTATACACAACAACTGATTGCACCGTATTTAAACGTCAACGCCAACCCAAAGGATTTACATTCTCTGTCTCTGATCTACGGCGGTTCAGCGTTGTGAATATGAAACTCGAGTCTGTGTCAACAGTGTGAAAAGGTAAACAACTCCTTCCCAGAGCCTGAAACCACAAATCCAGGACTTTTCTTCTGGTGAGGGACACTTTACAGGCAAAGAGTTTAGTCATTTCAAATACTGTTTACTTAGCCAGATAAAAATAAATGAACTCTACAGTAGAACTACATCTACGCATTCTTCTTCCCCTTAAACCTCCAAAAACTATAAATATGAAAATATTTCCAGCTTATATTCAGTCTAGGTGCACTGGACGCGTCAGGTTTCCACAGGATGCTGGTCTTCATCACATCTGGGACCATGATTGGCTCCAAACTCATTTTGTTGTCAAACACATTATTCTGCACAGTGACACCCAAACGAATTAAGAATAAACTAGGAGGGACTTGGCAGGAAGAGATTCTGTTGCGTCTGTGATGTGGTTTGGACTCTTGTCAGTTTCTGCCTCTGATTCTGTTGATAATATTTGAGCTAAATATACAATAAATAAACAAGTGAAGCAATATACTGATGCAGCATCCAATAAATCACCCCCCACTAGTTAGACAACATTAGCAAATTGAACACTGAACATCCTGCTCTGCGAACAGCATCTGAACGTGGAGTCAGTGAATCTTGTGTGTAACATCATGAACAGACTGCAGCTCATCACCTCCAAACTTTAAAGCCAAGAAAAAAAACATCTTAAGGTCAGATCAGAGAGGCCTTTTTGTCCTTCCCTGTAATGTGGACACCCAGAACACTTTTACTTTTTACTTAGATGTGCTTGGACACGTCGGTCATCTGAAGCATACTGTGACCCTTAAACCTTGTGCAGCTGCTTCACACTTCAGTCTTTCCAGTGGACGTCCTTTTAATGTGAAACCAGCGTGACCTCATGCAGCTTTTGTCACCCATTCAGAGTGATTGCCAGACTTTGATTGCATAAAAGAAAAATCTACTTAAAGACATGAAAGAATTTCTGCACTTTGAGCAAGATGCCATAATTACAGGGACCTAATTTGATCTGATGGTCAAAAATAGTTAAATTCTATTAATCTGTCCACGTTTCATGCAGCATACTTTACATTAATATATCAATGTCCCTGCAGATCTGTTATTATGAGCTAAACTGCATTCTGGTAAAACCTGGGTACATTTTCTTATTGGCTACTGCCACAAAAAAAAAAGTGGGAAGTGTCTCATGACGACTGGACAAAGTCGAACAGAGATACTCCACGTTGTCATGAGATGTCATGGTGTGAGACAGCATGCACAGAAACAAAGACAGAAAACAAAACATATATGCTAAAATCCTTCTTCCTGTGATTCCTAATTGCTTTCAAGAGCTTGACGACAGAATGCGTGAGAGTGACGCATGTGAAGAGCAGAAAGGAGGAGCTGCTAACAGGCTGAATGCTTTTTAAATCATCAAACATCTAAATCCAGCAGTTTGTGCTGCCTCTACTTCTGTTTAACACTTTTTACCAGTTATTTACTCCACATTTACAAATCACCATATTGTTTGTGCTTTCATTTTTAAAGCAGCTGTAATCTATATTTTTAACAACGGTGTAAAAACAGTAAACAACATGAAATACGTCTCTCTCAATAATAACATTACAAAGATTTACTGTTGGATTCAGCAGGTTTATACTGTGTTTCAGCTCAATGTCTGGCCTCTACATGTTTTGTTTACTGTCACCGCCCATTTATTCTTTACTATCCCTGATGCTGAAACTATTTGAATATATTTGCTGCAGCAGTTTCATCCCACTAGGTGAAAAACAACCCATCCAAAAAGTTCATATTATACAGAAATACTATCCATATTCATTTTCCACAACAGACTATTAATAGACTGGAGCAAATACTGTCTTCACATCTGCAGTCCAAAGACCCAGGAAAATCTATATTCTGACAGCAGTTAGTTGTGTAGTTGTGTATTTCTGATAAAAGCTTCTGCCCAGTGACAAAAGAATGATTCCATGACTGCTGGCCCCCAAGTGGCCAAAAGAATCAGTGATTACAAGTCAAAGGTAAATGTTTGCATCATCCTCTCAGTGTATGTGACAGTTTCAGATGAAGGATTGGATGTTTGATTAATGTACAAACCTCTATTTTACAGTTTCACTTCTTAATAATTATCTAACTTCTTCTTCTGTTGTTAAAATAAATGACAAGACATTTAAAATACGTCTGTATCATTTTATGTAAGAGGTGTTTCCAAATGAGCATGGTGTCTCATAATCAGCCTGCATCTTCTATTCGGGTCAAAACGGAAATTAAAGCAAACAATATGAGTGCGTCTGTGCATGCTGTCGTCCTAATCGCATCCTAACAGTGTTTGATTGTTCAGCTATTAATCCGTGTTATGAATTACTGTCTGATGGCAAATGGATCCTGATGAGGAGGCTTTCATCACCATCTTCCTCCACTGACCCTCCAGCAGCAGCAGCAGCAGCAGCAGCAGCAGCAGCAGCAGCTGGCCATTTTGACATGACTAAAACAGCATGAGTCAAACTGTTAAGACATCAACCATACACGCAGGTGCTTATGTGCTATCTTATGACTTAGAGCATGAGCTGCATCCCAGGCCGCTGCTAAATGATCCTCTCCTCTTCAATCTCTGTGCTGCTTTCTCCTCCCTGCTCTCTCTGTTCTCATGTGTCATTTCTGCCCCTCATTTCTGTCTGTTGAGCCTCTTTCCCCCCGGATCTCTCGGCTCTGCCCGCTCTGTTCTCTCACTGTTTATCACAGACCAAGTGGATGCTGTCAAGACATAAACATTGCATTTGGTGATTGCTTGATGAGGTGTAATTAGGGTTGCCGACTGGAGACTAATCACGAGAAGTCGGCAGTCTCATGCTAAAGCACCTCTCTCAAGGAGGCAGCATGGGATTAAAAGGGACATGCAACACATACTCAAAAACCAATATCATTAAATTAGACACTTCAATATTGGAATTAGTTAGTTTAAGGTGAGGTGAACCTTTCAGTGACTCACAGTTCCTTCTTACAACACTCTCAATCTTTAACTTCTGTTAATGTAATGTATCCTGCTGAAAATGGGTAATAAACAAATCTACATTATGAGAAATGTATTTGCAACAAGAGTCCGTCATTATGCCCTTGGCTTGCAACTCCCTGACAAAGGTCACCGTATCTGTGAGTGTATTTTCAGGACATTATGTCTTCTAATTCATTAGTTCCTCAAACGACTGACCTAACCCTGATCTAACTGCAGTGCTGATATGATGTGTGTCCACCTGGTTCCCGAGGTACAAGGAGACATTTGGCTTCTTCATCTAAATACACATCACATCCAGTGTTCAAACCGCTTCAACTAGTTGAAGTTGAATCTGTATTACTGGTTCAGATGTGCTGAGAAACCTGGGAGTTAAGGACACATGGACACGCCAGCAAAAACAAATTGAGCTTGATGGCAAACGCCCAGAAAAAGAAAGAGAACAAACAGCAAAATGTGTCAAAACAAAATATTAAAGTGATTAGAGCATAGAGACAAGGGTGAGAAAGCAACAGCAGATCAGACAAAAGAAAAAACAGCATGATCATCGAAATAGAAGCAAAAGAAAGAGGCTCAGATGAGAGAAGGGGGACAGGAGGCGTAATCACAGAGAAAGTGTTCCCTACCTCTGGCCATCGCTGCTCCCACGAGAGTCCGTGTAACATCCCTGTTCAGTGGTTCAGTGAAGACACAGCTATTCAGACAGCCACTCAGCTGCTCAGTCAGTTAATGGGCTGCAGGATGTGGAGAGTGGCGGGGCCGGACTGGTGTCTGGTTCCCAGTAAGCAGCAGGCAGCAACAGCAGCCGAACCGTCCTCTCTGCTCACACAGACACTCGGCTACATGCAGCACGACAGCAGAGGCACTGGAGCCTCAGCAGCGAGAGCAGCAACATCCCTCCCATCCACGCTGAATTAATTAAGCCTTTTTTTCTCCCTTTGCTGCCCCCTCTCCCTCCCTCTCTCTCTCTCTCCTCTCTCTCGGTATCTCTGATTCTCATGCGCGCATGGTTAATGCTCGCTCTCTGTGTTTGTGCTTCCCCCTGTGTTCAGTTTCTGTTTCTGTCTCACTGATCAACAGCTGCTGTTTCCCACCTCCATTTCACCTTTTGTTGGGTTAACTGTCTGTTTCTGTTTGTATTTTTGACAATCCCTGTAGCTGTTTGTTGTTTGTCTTTGATAATATTTTATTCACAGCCACACACTGTGTCTTCCCAAGAAGAACCACAGCTTCAGACTTATCAGCAACATGTTTTCCTTCAGGTGACTCAACCTTTTAGCACTCACAGTGATTCAAACTGTACGTAATTTCTTTTGTGCCAAAGTCTCAGGACTTCCCCACAGGAGACTGATGTGAAAGTCCTGTGTGAAATGTTTCTCCCATAGTCTGCGAGGGTGCAATACATCAGACACCTGCTGGCATAGGGGCGCTATTTTAAATTCGAACCTGGGGATATACGACATATACGGTAGCAGCAGCAGTGTTGTCGTTCACAAACTTTCTTACACAGTTTGTGTGTTCAGAGGATTTAATGTGCACAACTGATGCTCCAAATCAACACAGACTTCACAAGGTGCTATGTTTTGTAAATGACCACTTAGTTAACGGCAAGTGCATTCAAAACTTCATATTCCTAAACAAATGTTAAACAGGAAGAATTTGACTGAACTAAAACCTCCTTCATGCACAGTACGTCACACACAACTCATAAGGTGTCGCTGCAATGTGTCGGCCTGTTGTTGTGCAGCTGGACATTTCTGAAGTGAAGCTTCTCATGAATAAAATCCTATCTGTTCTCACAGCTCCTATAACCACTAACACAGAGGCAGAGACACACTTGTTTGTACCAATTTTCTTTCTTTCCTTTCTCTTTCACACACACATGTGCTGTGTTGCCTCATTTCGCAGAATCCTGCATCGCTTCCTGCTGCTGTGGATGTGAGCTAAAAGAGGCTGGTCCCCTGAGAAACGAGAGGAGTGTGCATTATTTCTCTCTCTCTCCTCCCCTCCCTTCATTCTCATATTTCCATCTTCCTGTCAGCTGGAAGTTACACCGAGCTTTTGTCAATTTCAGCAAATTAAATGTCTGCTCCTCGTCCATTTGTAACTGTGTCTGATACTAATAGCAGTCAAACAAAGCAGCCAAGAAGGGGATTGAGACAAAAGAAACAGAGAGCACAGGGTGTACTGTAAAGCCACCTCCCTAAGATGGAGGCAATCCTTATGATGGGAACTCTGTGGAAGGACAAGAGGAAAAACCTATAGCGCCAAGAAGTAATCTTAAAAGGGAAATTGGCTCTACTGCTGCCTTGGTTCTGCCTAGTAGCTCAGAGGAATGTGATTGTGTTGGAGCAGAAAAACGCAATTCGCTCCAAGTTTCTACCACTTCCTAAAACATATCTGATGTTCACTGATAACTTTCAAACGGGGGGCCTGCTGAATGTCAGCGATGATGTCACTGTAAAGGCAAAGGTCACGCGTTGGGGATTAAGTCACATTCCTCTAATTGGAACTCGAATACCAGCCACAAGATAATAATAGAGAGAACGGGGTTTAACAAATGGCCTTCAGCTTCAGCCCCATTATCATGTCCCCACTATTTTCCATAAATTTCTACGTATAGAATTCTATGTTTGTGTCTCCCATGTGAGTCATTTAATACAACATGCTGGGACAAGAAGTGCAGAACTTACAACAGACCATCTATTTGCACCCTGACTTCTGTCTCTGATAAGTTATGAAGCCACGTTATTATTAATTTGGAGTTATGTCCCTGTCCACCTGTTAAACCTCAGGTTAACATTTACTTGGTTTAGCTTCGTTGGTTTCTGCAGCGACAACATCTCAGAATAATATCTGGCACTGTTTTCACCAGCTAGTCTCTAACTGGGCCTGTCTGCAGCACAGCTTTGTAGAGTTGTACTGCAAACACCTGCCTGCTGCAGCCAAAAGTGGAGCTGTGCAAGTGACGAGAGCGAACTGGAAACCTGAGCAATGAGCTGAAACTACCTGCAGTACGAAGGTCCGTGAAGCTACAGGGAGCAGCAGATTTGGGTGATAATGTCTGTGGGTACGTCTGTCACTGCCATCCATTGTTGATCTTGCTATAAGAATTTAGATAACAGCAGCTTCGAGTCTAAAGATGATGGTGATTTCCTCTCACCTGCAGTCACATTAAAAATTGATAAGACACTGTGTGGACAGTAGAGCCACCGTCTACATTTCTGTACCAGCTTGTCTTACTGTAAGTTCAGTAATAGTTTGTTTGCATGTGGCATCACCTCACTGCGAATACTGCAAATAGAGGGCAGGAAGTGATGTTCTACATATGAGGCCTAAGCTTTCATAATGTTTATGATTAGCATCACCTACAGCATCAGAGATGTTGATAAAAATGGCGCATGTACCTCCAAAACATGCAAGAAGACCAGTTTTAAAAGAATAGTATCCATTATACGTTGTCATTTTCTGTTAAGACATTTCTTTTATAACAAACTGGCACAATGTTAACCCTGTTTGTTTCTATTATGAGAGAAACCAGTAGCAAGCAAATCAGTCTCTCCTGCCCAGTAAAGAGACAATTCCAAAGATCCTTCATCAACAAACAAGCTGTTTCTAATATTTATAAGATTAAAAAAATCTTAATATATTCTATTAAAGGGAAACAAGGGACTTAATGTGTCATCTGATACTGTTGTAGTATAAAATACATTTCTAGGAGACAGAGCTGTTTATGCAGTATTAATAATTATTACTGAGTCTATTTCGACTCGTGCAGTGATTCATCTTGAACACAATGGTCAATTACCGGTAAAGTATTTTGGGGAAATAACCACCTGTTCAGGAGAACCTAATCATCTCCCTGTGAACTAAAAAAAGAGAGTAAATCTGTTTAAGTAACCACCCCTACAGTTTCCCTGATTAACAGTTCTTTCCATTTATCAAACCTGAAGTGTGTGGGGGCGACATGTGGGTTTGGACACAGGTGGCTTTTAACTGTCCAAGCGATGAGACGAGACAACGCTGGTCGTGTTTTATCACGGGGAGCAACAGCAGTTGCAACATCAAAAGCAAACATGGTGAGGCTTCAAGAGTGTGAGTAGGTCTGAAGGCGTCAAGCGTCAGAATCAAGGTTGAAGGTCACAAGTCAGACTTTCATGTGACACCTGCTACAAGAGGGAGAAAAAATAAAAGATGCATCTACTGCTACAAATTCTTAGTTTCACTTCAGGAGATCCTGTCTAGCTGCTGAGGGCTTCACTTGGGTCTGCACCACAGCCTGCTGTTTCACTTCCTCCACACTTCTCTTGGTTTTCTTGATTAACACCGAGCAGCATTGTTGACACATGCCAACCGACGAGCAAAGTTTCATCATGAGTATTTTTACTCAGTGAGTCGTGAGCCGTCTACCTTGCTCAGTGTTTGCTGTACATGGCCGACTACACACCACCCACAGAGGCGGTGTCCCACACACACAATAAGAATCAATATAACTGCAAAACAGGAAGTGGGAGGCTGTAATAAACGGACCAAACACAGATGCAGAGGCTTGAGGAGCGGAGAGCAGCTGCACAAGCAGCGAAGAACGACAAAAACACGACAACATCAGAACCGTGAAAGCATTTCTATTCCACTCATGTAACTGTGGACGACATTCAGCTGGTTTTCACTCAGTAACATTTTTTTCATTCTTAATCACACATGGAAAATCATAGTCATTCACTTCCCCGTCTGTCCGGCCTACTCATCTGAGCTCCATTCACCTGCATTAACACCTCCTCTGCAACGCATGAATCAACAGTTCACAAAAGTCAGTCAGGGAAGCTCTCCAGAGTCATTGAGAACATTTCAGAATGGAGCACGGCCCACGTCTAGTGGCTGACAACTGGCTAAATACGAGTGGGTTTTTTATTTTATTTGATGTTACTGCCCTTGACATCAAGCTTTCATGCCTCCATCAGCTGGCAGTCATTTCTGAAAAGGCAAACTGAGAATGATTTAATGGGTTTCAGAGAAGATGAGTTCATATGAAATCATTCAGCTTTTTAGATTTTCACAGAATAAAAACCTTTGAATTTGGAGTTAAACACTAAATATGTGACAAAATGTTCTTTAGACAGTACAACAGGACAAGAACAAAGGCTGCTCAGTATTGTGATTGATTCTCCTGGTGTCATTATTCAAATCTTCACTGATCCTCCGTCCAAAAACATGCAGACATTGGCAGTTGTTTTGCATTTTTGATGAACGGTCGCTGTCAGTGCTAAATACTTCATTTCCTGAGGCTGCTTCACAATAAAAGCCACCCCTTGTTTCAGCAGATGTGAAACAGCAGCAGTGGGAAGTGTTCCATCAGCAGTCACTAACTCCAGCGCTGACACAAATTTAAATCTAGCACAGGACCGACAGCAACTAAGAGCCAAAGTCCTTCACAACATCCAAATGTGATTTCATCAACGTCAACAAAACTGACAAAACGCATCAGCGATCAGACTCACGTCATCCTGGAAATGTCTGGTCCTGTTGGAGCGGCAGAACAAAATAACAGTATACACTGATTCAAGAACATCTATTGTTTCATATACGTTATTTTAGACACATAGACTCCAACTAGTCAAAATAAAACGAGGAGTTATGTGTGCAGATGTGTAATTTGTTTTGCAAGAATATTGCAAAAGTAACTAAAAAGGAACTAAATACTTCCTTAGAAAGTAGCGCTGGAACTTATCATATTACTCTTCATTGAACAACACTGGGAATAATGTTTTAACCACGGGGAGTCTTTCTGTGTCCATCTCTGCTCTGCTGGTTGAACACTGTAATGTATGCAGCCAACTCAGATGCATCACAGCCAGCCAATAATAGGATTCATATTTGGAATATTGAGCTGCCTGGGCTTCCTCTGGGGAGAAGAGGGATGAGTTAACGCTGAGCTACTGCTGAGCTCCCACTACAATATCAGGTTTTTGATCCACAGAGAAAGAAATTGGATTGATGAAAAGCCAGTGTAATAATTATTCTATATTCTGAAACAGTTTGCCAATATCACCCAGAAACACAACAAGGCCTCATGAAATGAAGTGAACATTAGCAAAGGAAGAAGAACTCCCATTAAAAAGCACTCTGGGGCACAGTTTTTTATTCATTAATTAAGAAACAGACTGTCAGTGCAAAGAGATGAAGCTGTCTGTCTGCTGCTGCTGTAGGGACTGAAGTTTTCTTCAGCTGTTAATCGCATGCACAGCACTGACACTTGTAAAGACAAGAAAGTGAATCACTGAGAATCAATCTATTGATTAACTTCACCTCATGCAGCGTGTGATATTTGCCCGTCCAATTAGACGACCTTCTGTCATCAGAGTGATAAATTAGCAGCTCAGCAGAATGTAAGACAACTGCTCATGGTAACTTTTCAACAGCTGGGATTAAAAGCTCCAGCAGGGAAATTATAAATGTACTCTACATAATTATCCATCAACATCCTTACAGTCCTCCCCAGGCCCAAGTGCCTCCACATCAACTCTGAGTCAGTCCCTCGAGAGGAGGATCGCAGCATCGCACACAGACGCTGCAACAGCTTAAAAAAAGGAACTCAAAGGTCAACGTCTGGGCTGCAGCCTGCTGAGGGTTCATCTCTTCAACTATCAACAGTCAGGACCACTGTAAACCCTGGCTGCTCGTCACATCTTAATCTCAATCTCAGGTGTTTTTATTAATTTCAGTCCACAGACCTTCATCAGGCAAAACACAGGTATGATTTTAAGAACTAAAAATATACATATAACATATTGTACTGTCTTATATTTATTAATATGTTATATATTGTGCTTTACATTGTGTACTATTTAATATTTTATATAATAATTGGTAGAGAATTGTATACATATACAAACAAGGTTTAGTTTAATTTTTGTTAAAATTATAACTTGGCTGATTCCTCAAATCCCACTTCATGTACTGATCATGTGTGATTGTGGTTACAGGTTTAATTCTTGCACAGTTCTGATCCAACGTCATTGTTTTTCATTAGGAATCTCATTTCTAGTCTCCGTCCGTAATAAAAACACAGTACTTAATCAGAGAAATGAGTATTTGTAGTTTTCTATCCATGTAGGTGAAACACTGCAGTGATTTCCCTTGCTAATTATGTGTTAATGTAGGAAAACATCCCAGATGGCTGACTCGTGTGGGTGGATGTGGGAGGTGGAATGCAGAGGAGGCAGTGAAGGACACTAATATCAAGGATGTCTTTGATCCTACGAGGTAAATCCCTCTCTGATGTCACTGAACCACTTTGCACATGCTGACTGTTAATGAGAAAACACATGCCGTGCTCCGTAGTCATGATGGATTGGGCTCCGAGTGGCAATTTAGCTGCATATTCAAACAAAGAAACCATGCATGTAATGAATGAAATATGAATTGAACCTGAAGCTTTGATTAATGTGGCAGTGCTGTAGTAAGTCTGGAACCTCTCATGTGCTCTACAACAACAGGTAAAGGTTCTTCTTCATATTTAAACCTGCAGAATGAACCCTTTAAAATATAGGTGCAAAATTATTTTACTCATTATTTTTCCAGGTACAATGCTCATAAATCAGCATCTCTGTAAATGTCCCAGTGTTGAGCAAAAGGAACATTTTCAGCTGTTCTCTTGGTGTTAAATTAGCCATTAAAACACAAAACATGTCCAATTAAAACAGAGAACTCAACACTCTGCGTGTATGAATAATCACCTGTTTGATAACATGTTCGCAAAAGCAACTTTAAACTAATGACATATACTCAAAAGACATTTCAGCTTTTAGTGGCCATGAATCAGTTATTACACTAAACAGAATCTATTTAATGTTTTAATTTTACTCCAACCACACAGCAGGAGTTAGGTGTGCAGCAATAAGGATGTGATCCTCGGATTGAAAAGCACAGCAAGGTTGAAAATAACACGACTGCAAAATCAAATATCAAATGTTTGCACTGAAGGACAGGGACTGATTCCACCACCACCTGTGCTCTCATCCCCCCGTCTACCTCACACTATCGTATTCTTTCACTGAAAGATACCCACCCTGGTTCCTCTATGGGAGAATCTCCTCTGTGTTCTTACAACATGCTATTTATAAAATCTGCTGTACAACTCTTCTCATTACAAATCTGGGGCCTTATCTTCCAGGTCTCAGCTTCCCAAGTAGCCTCTGAATTATTCAAAGGGTCACTTCAATTATTTAATCTTTAATTCAATAAATGCATAAATTGGATTTTAAATATTGAAATGACCTCCAAAGATGGTGCCGCTTGAATGTGCAACATAAACTAGAAGAACTTAAAGCTGAGGTTTTTTCCACACTGAGCTAAACTGGCAGTGACTCACCTCTGAAACTAGCAGTGTCTGGTCTGAACGTCACAGCTTCAATGCTGCTGTCAGCTTCAAACCCATGTTTTTAAAGATGGAGGGTGTAAATCAAAGACAGAAGGTGTATTTTCTAAGATCTTTTGATGTAAATTTCGGACTGTATAAATAAATCTTATAAGTCAAGACGTTCCTCTCTTCAGCAATGTTTTCCAGCTCCTCCTGAAGGACGCTCGAGGCATTCCCAGGCAAAATGAGCTGCAGTATATAGTGTCTCTAGAGTGTTCTGGGTCTGTCATGGGTCTCCTACAAGTCGCCCAAACATTTCTCCATCTCAACTGACCGCATTTGACTGAACCACTCTGAGCTCCCCTGAGTAAACCTCAGCCTCCTTCACCTTAGAAGGTGCAAAATGAAGTGATATGAGCAGAGACATGCCATCAGTCAACAGAAGTAGTTCACAGTGCAAGAAAAAGTATGTGAACCTTTGGAATTTCATGGTTTTCTGTTATTCTGTTGTTATTTCAAGCACATTATCTTTGTTAATACTCTTGACTAAGATGAAGAAGAAGGTTCACATACTTTTTCTTGCCACTGTATCTGTGACATTATCAGATAGTGGACATCAGGGCAGGCTGGGCGACGACAGCAGACTGCAGAGTGCCAGAGAGTCCAGTGCTCTGAAATGGAAATGTCACAGAGACCTTTGTGCTCACAACTATTTGGCATTCAAATCAGTCGTTTACCATTTACCATACCACACCAGTACACTGAGGGAAAAAAATAAATAACATACATCCTAATTCACCTTTCTCACCTTTAAAACAGATACGCAGTGTGGCTCGAAGGAGAGCAATGTCTCTGTTCATCACTTTGACTGAAATTGGTGAACTGAGTGAGGTGACTAATGAGTTACTGTCCTCCCCCAAGCACAGCATTTAGCACTGAACTTTATTAATTACAGCATCATTATGACTTAAAATCTTGTGCATCCACAGCTATACAGTATGCGAGGATTCATTTTCTTTAGATTTTTAACCATAGAAGCTCAAAACACACCACAAAGGAAAGTCCATTTGGTTCAGCTTGTTAATTATATTATACTCTTGATCTTGCAGTGTCCTTATTATTATAATTTGATGTAATCAAGATACTATTTTAAGAAATAATGACACTGATGCCAACCCAAACAGTATTGAGACCAAATGTTTCTGATATCAGAAGCACACAAGCTGTGTCACGAAGGGAAAAAGAGAAAGCTGAATGGGCAATTAGTGAATCCCCAGCTGGATGGTCATCTGATTAGTTTGGTCCTTAAGCCTTATGTGATCATCCTGGATCATTTTCTTTCATTTCCGCTGCTGGTTGTGTTCCAGTGCTGAGCGTAAACACACTGATGTACTGTTCTTTCAATGCACAAAAGCTGCACTCCTAATGTGATTAGCATGCTTTCGTGTGCAAACCCTACTGTAAAAGTCTAGATAACCAATTACAGAAGAGAGGGCGACACTAACGGAAAGATTCCCACAAACTGAAGAGCTAAAAAAAGAAGGAGCCGTCACTGTTAAGCTTTTTTCTGCAGCATTGCTGATAAGTGTTGGGAGTGGGTAAACAATGACAATGACAAATCCACTGGTTATTTTATAGTCAAGATAAAACAAGTTGATGTTTTTATTAGAGACGCTGCTCACTTATATTAAAATACATTTCGGTCATGTGGAGATGCCATAATTCAGATTTCTTACCTCAAAGCTTAATTTAATCATTAAACTACTTTAAAGCAGAGTCTAGCTTCAGCCTGTGCCACTCATGTATTACTTTACATTCACAAGTCTCAGACCAAATCTACTTATAACCAAAAAATAAACTCAATTATTTATTCTCTACTCCACATAATCATCACTGACCTCAATTCACCTTTGCAGCCTCCAGATTAATTTCCAAAAATAATCTGTTTTCAGCTGGGGAAGCTCTTTGTTCAGTCCTTTAATCATTTTTCCTCGAACCCTCAAAATATTTTCCACACGTGTTGGCTTTAAATTTGGGGAAGAGCCAGAAACCACAAGAGGCCAAGTCGGGCTAGTGAGGTGGGGGTGCACCCCATTTCAATTCAACCAAATGTGTATACTAATAGCAAGTAACGTAAAAGTAATGTGTTTTATAATAGTTAAAGAAATACTACAATCTTACTGTGAATGCAGTGTGACCACCTACTTTGGTCAAATATTGCTAAGTTCAGGGTTCAAACACAGTTTGAAGAGCCAGCGATCACTGAACGTGTGTGAACCTATAAATGTTTGTAAATGTGTGTATTGATGCTGCAGAACAAATAAATCTGGATAAAGACCTAAGAACACAACAGGATTACAAAGAGAACAAATAATGTTTCCATGGGGAGTCGACAGAGTGCCAATCAGTTCCCAATCAGCAAATGAATCGACATACAGTGTGCGATTAGTGCAACGTGACATTGTTCTCTTTTAAAGAAATAAAAAAAACAATGGGAGTCACAGTGAAGCGGTCCAGCACTTTCCAACAGAAGAGTCAGGAGAGACTTTCACCTCCATGTAAAGTACAGCGTGCACGGTGTGTGGCAGCCTTCGCGTCCTAGCAATGGACTCATCAATGTCTGCCAACTCTTCTTTTTTAAGATAGCTGTGTCTCAGCAGTTTTTAATTAAAATGCTCCATTGATGCCACCTATTCCCCCCCGCAAGAGAAAATACAAGAGAATAAATTACTGCATCCATCCCTGCTGGCTAAGCTCTACTGTTTCACAGCATTTCATTAGGATTGATACGGCATTTTAAATCAACATCTAGGGGCTTGTTTACAGTTATTGACTAAACCAATGAAATGCTAATTTAGGAAAAAGGCTAAAGAGGCAACCAGTTCTCAACAGAGCCAAATCATTTCTACTTAAAAGGTTAAGACTCTTCAAATCTTAGAAACCCTGTGAGAAGTGCAAAAATCAAAACTGGGTGAAACGAACCGGTTCTCTCTAAGTCTTCAGAGCTGTGACAGCTTCGCTGGCTGTGACCTGCATCTCCTCCAAATATGATATATATAATAAGTAAACAGTGCATGTGCTTCCAGTGAGTATCTGAATACACAACTTCTTCATCCAAGAACTGCATGCATGTCACCGATTGCACTGTTCACGAGGTGCTAGCATCAAAAAACGACATAGATAAGAAACATTTGTGGTTCGCCACAGTGAAAAACATCACATCAAACTTCATAAGTCATTGTGGTGTCAAACCAAACCTACTTCTTCTGTTTCATGTCCACTTGGTCACTTTTAATAAGAACTACTTGATACCATCTTTCATTTTTCACCTCTGACATACAAACATGTCAATGTTTGCATCCTAACATGTTGTGCTGTGAGTATCTGTGGGATGCATTCGTCAGCTACTCTTTCCTCTCTTATTTAACTTCCATCACTGACCACTTGTGCATCTCTTAGTCTTGTTATCTGCACAGAAGCTGTGTCATCCTCTCGTCATGTTCTCAGTCATGTTGGAGGGAACTACCTACCGAGTGGGTGAGCTCACCTCGATGACAGAATGCGAAAGGTTCAGAATGCGAAAGCAACTCAGTAGAGAAACGCTGTAGAGAAAAAAAACCCTCATTCATCTTTCCATGGACGTTATATAAATACACCAGGCTTCTCTTTGGTTTATCTGACTCATTTGTTCTATTCTAGCACATTATTACATCCCAGCAAATCAATTTCACACATATTCAAAGAAGAATAGTTGTAGATACAGAGACATGATGACTGAAGGCAGCAGAACCTGCTGGATCATGATGAGAGAGTCGACATCCTGGACAAGATCTTTATATCAAGACACAGAGATGATATTAAGATGTTAATAAATGAAAGACGTCTAACACACTCACTTCTACATCTCACATGTGTCTTACTCATGCAAACAGAAAGATTTAGTGGAAGAAAACATGATGTTATTTTTATTTTTTATTTGTTGTAAATTACGTTGTTAGAATTGTAAATAAACTATTTGCTTCGTCTCACATGTATTTATTTAGATGTGATGATTTGACAAAGTTTAACCTGAATGAGAATGAATGATGAGGTCTCTCTAGTCTATGAATTGTTTTAGCATCTTTTCGGTAATTGTTGGCCCACAATCAACAGTACGTTGGGTCACAGTATTCCTGACAGCTACAAATGGATAAAATCATCATATCAACACTTGAAGTCATATGAAAGGTAAAGTGTTTTTTTGTATGTAGCACAGGAAATTTGTACAGTGGCAGCTTTAGACGATTTGAGATGAGCAGTCTTCTGTGAACTGCAAATTTAATTTAGCTGTCTGTGAGGAAGACCGAATGACTAATGTAATGTAAACTAATACATAACTAAATGTAAATGTAATAAATTCTGAGTTTAAAACAAGCATTAAAACAACATTATAAACAGTAAGTGATTAATAGCGAACTAAATCATAAACACAGTATTAGTGCAATAATGAAGTTGTAAGTTGCTCTGAATGCAATAGAGGAAGCAAAGAGCTGCAGAGAAATCAGTTAATCAAAGACCCACGAAAACAGCTGTTTTCAATTTAGCTTTGGAACTAACTGATGTTTACAACCAACCGGAAGCTGCGTCCATCTGTGCTGCAGCTTAGCTGAAAGCAGCTTCCCCTTGTTTGGGAAGTGACTCGACGTTTTTACCAGCTGACTGCTTCCCAGGGATCTGAGTGCCCTTCTGGGAACGCATTCAGATCAGAAATGTACTGGAGCTAGCAGTAGTACCAGTGTATAGTTTGAAGAACAGGCGTGATGTGTTTAGTTCTCCTGATACCGGTCGGTCCTTCCTTCTCTAACCCTAGCTGTTTGTTTGAGATGATAAAAGGCTCATCGATGTGGCTGCTGAAACTCAGCTCCAAGACCTACTAGAATCAAGCTGCACAGTAACTTTTGCCCAATACAATTATTTCTTGTGTTTTTCTTTTTGTCTTTACATAACTTAACACAAATGAACAGCTGACTGTTTTTGATTTTGAGTCTACAAGACCACATTCACTTGGTGAAGAGGTTATGTAAATGTGTGGATTGTTGATGTACTGTGACAAACAGAAGCAGGAGAAGTTATAAATCCTGGTGATGTTCTCACGGTGACCTGCTCTGATTTAGGATGACCAAAATGAGTGTTGTGTTCACAGCTCACTGCTCTGCACCTTTAGTTGTCAAACACTCAACAACATCTTAACTGGACCTTATTGTTATTGCACACATTAAGTACTAATGCAATGAAATCCAGTTGAGCATCCAGTCAGCAAACTAAAAACAGATGCAAAGATAAAAAATGTGTAGTGGGTGTTATTGGTGGAATGTAGACTCTTGACGTCAGTCTTTCTGGGATACAGACGAGGGACAATCCTCAGGAAATGAGGTTTGAACCAGGAGACCTCAACTGCCCCGACTGGCCTTCCGGTTCGGCGTGTGCATATTTTTGGAAATTATCTTGCTCTAACATTTTCTTTGAAGGGAAACTGTCATGGATACAAAACAGCAAACAAGCTCATGATGGAATCAGAGGTTCCCAAAGAGCGGTCTATTGATAGCCTTTGCTGAGTGGAAAACGGACATATCTGGGATGAACTGGCATGTTTTCCTTTCTTCAACCTTTCATCCGAGTCCTCGTTTCCCTAAACTTTTTACGTAACTTCAGGCATCTGTGTTTCCCTTAAACGTCACCGGAGCTGTATTACATGGTAGTTACTGCATCTATTCTTGGAAATATAAACTGAGTTTTGCTCCAGAGCAGTACAGTGTGGTTTGTTTAGATAGCCCGGCTGAGTCACAGTAATTAAGATCCCAGTGAGAGTGTGCTATGTTTGAACTGAGGAGGCACTAGATGAGGCAGATAAATGGCAGAGCGTCAGCTTGCAGTCAAGCCTGAAAAGAAGCAGTACGTCTTTGTGCTTAAGATTTTCCACAGTTGTGAGTAAAACCCAAGGTGTTTTTTTATATAAGGATCCTTTTTGACTCATGCATAAAGAGTTCAACAGAACAGAATAATGTACTATTGTAGTAGTTTTATTGCAGTCATTCAGAGGTTGTGGCTGTGTTTATAAATGCTGATTTTAATGCCCATAGTCAGAATATTTGTAGATATCAAGACTGACCTTCATTGCTTCTGTCAATAGGTGCTGTTTGCTTCCATTCATTCTCACATACTATGAGAATCTTCACAGACACTCTATGATGGAAAACCTCCACTTGTAGATAAAACATCGGCCAGAAAATAAATTCTCACAATAAGCCTCTTTATTTATTATTATTACTATTTTTCAGTGATGGAATACAGTTCTTCATTCTTAGTATGTCCATATTGTGGCTTAACAATAATAATAATAATAGTTTTATATTGATATTTATTATGTGTATATAGTATCATACCTCCTCTCTGCTACTCTGTTCTTAAAGAATTTCCCCATCGTGGGATAAATAAAGTCTATCTTATCTTATCTTACATTTCAGAAGAGAACGCAGTATCACCACGATCACTGGTGGTGTTGTCTATGTCACGTCCCTGTCAAAGTGCCATTCCTTTTTTCTACTATACATTTAACACCAGTGTTAAAGTGTGAGAAAGGAGGCGTGGGTGGAGGAGTGAGAGGCTTTTGCAGAGTAGATGCTGAACCGTCTGTTGTGGCAACCCAGGGAGGAAACAGTAGCAGGCAGTAGTTCTGCAGCAACTGACTGTTAACATTCCCATCCAGTATTACAACACTGCAGGCTGAGGGTTGGGTTCACTGCCTGGTCAAGTCAAAAACATAGCTGAGATCTCATGTGAATTTAAAACCTGCTCTACACAGCAGTTCATCTATTCATCTAACACTGTGTCTGTGTTGCAGTGTAACCAGTGATAACACTGGGTAAACAACAGAGAGGCCGCAGCAGTGTCTTTACGGTGCCCAGGCTGTTTGTCTAAATGTTAAACCTGTGGCAGGTTTTTTGAGTGAGCTGCGGGAGCCTTATCTCTGCATGTGTGAAGCAGAAGGTGCTTCACTTCCATCCGCTTGTCTCTTCATTAGAATGCAGCACCAGTCTGCAGCTGCACGCAGAGCGCAGAGAGAGGAATGATGAAACCAGGGCTAAAAATAGCTGCCTCCCAGGATCCCCCCTCATACAGCACTGTAAACACAGAGAGGCAGGGACAGGCAGCACCAGCCCAGGCCTCTGTGACCGTGCATGTGTGTGCCCACATGTGTCTTGAACGTGTTGCAGCCCTGCTTGCCCCCCCTCCCTCCTCCTCAGTCATAAAGCCGTGTTTGGTTTGGCAAACGTGTCATCGAGCTGCTGTACAATTAAAGCCATCTGTGGGTTTTTTTTCTTACTTAAATGATGCTATCACCTCAAAGCTACCTGCATGGAAACTCTAAATGTACCAACTGCCATCAGGTGACAATCAACATTGTGCAAGCGTGTTTGTTATTGAAGGAGAGAGCCTTTTGTACACTGCAGGGTGCCAACGTTTTGTAGATATGCTTGTTCCAAACTCTAATCTCAACAGCATCATAAAGACACGCTGTTATGAAACATTATCACATGATCTCAGCTGATTATGTTGGAAAGATTTTATCTCTGATACGGAAATTGTGTCATCTAATGTAAAGGTCGCTTAAACCAAAGGTGTAATAAAGTTACGCATACGCAGACATGTGAGCTGCAGTTCATCTGACATGATGTGCCAAGATGGTGGGGGCGTTTCTATTCAATGCAATGATTTCAGGAAAATGACATCAATGATGCAGACAACCTGAAAACTCTACAACAACAAATCCATGTGACTGAGGATGACAACGTGTGCAGCAGCCTGGAGATGACAGAGGATCCCTCTGGAGATAGAGACTGTATTTTGGAGCCAGATGAGGACTTAACAACCTGAACTAAAAATACCACACAGCAGGGTCATCACATGCAACTCAACATCTGGCTCAACGGGAAGACTTTTAGCACTGAATGCTAATTTAGAGTATTGATGTCCCCAGTCAATGAAGGAATGAACACTGCCAGATAATAAAGTTTGTCACTGTATTTATCTTGTTTGTTTTGTTTTTTTAGGCATATGGATGAATTTATGCGACTACAGAACCCACATGTGTTTATGTCCGTGTACACTGGACCTTTGTAAATTGTGTAAAAACAATTAAACAGAGACTTTGTTTAAAGGTAAGATTCCCAGCAGGGGGTCCTTGAATTAATGTCAAACCAATAAAAAGAGAAGGGAGCTTTAGTGCTCCTGCAGTCATGATGGGACACAGCATCTCAAATACTGCAACACAACCAAAAAATCTTTTACTTACAGGAAACAGTTCTTCCCAGAGCACTTGACTTAGATATTTTGCCTTGTACCTCACTTGTAAGTTGCTTTGGATTAAAGTGTCTGACAAATAACTGAATGTAAATGTACTTGTGTGTATTTGTGTTTGTCTCAGTAATGTTGGCCGGACTTACAGAGCACACTGGGGAACTTGTACAGAATTGATGCATTAGCTACAGTATTTGGAATAAACAGTGCGAGTGTTCACTCTTCTATTTTTAGTTTTGGAAGAGCTCGAGTCAATCACTCACTGAAGAACTGAAAACATCTGTGGGGCTGTGCAGGACACCCATTTACAGTTTTACAAGAGTTTACCGATGTTGAACCAGTCGGTGTGTGTAAACAGGCAGAAAACAGTTCATATTATGAGTCTATAAATGGGACTTAACCAGAAGCACACTTTGAGCAATAAAAGCTATGTATGTAGCAGTCAGTCATAAAAGTCAACAACAGAGCTGCTGTCCCAAAACATTTTATCACTCCCATCGAGTCCTTTATAAATTCATGTAGTAACCTAAAAAGAAAGTCTCCCAGTCCACAAAGATGATTCTAGATTTCAGTGCAGGGCAGCGTGTCTGTGCAATAATAAAGCTTTCATGTTCTCAGATCCAGGATGGATCAGAGATCATAGAGAAAAAGAGGGAGACGGGTTTCCATGGCAATACTGTTTCTTCTTCTTTCTCCACAGCTTGACGTCACATCAGGCTCTCTGGTAAACCTTTAACACAAAGGTGTGTGTGCAAAGACGAGAGCAGAAGAGGAAGGAATACAAAACTGGGGCAAGGCGTCACTGCTAAGATCTACAGTCACGGTGAATGTGGTGGAAGTAGCGTGAATCATCTTTTGACTGCTGAGGCAGTATCTTCTCTGTCTTCATACAGTCCTGCATGATACTACTGTCACATGTTTAGGTTTTAACATATACGAGTAAACACCGAGTCACTGAAATTAAACAAATAATTCATTTTATCAATCATCTTAATGTGAGACTAGGCAGGAGAAATACTGATTGATGTGTGTGTAGAGGTAGTTGGGTTGTATAAAGTGAGACACCCGAGTTTAATACTCTGTGTACAATCCTGCCATCTTGTGGTTTCCTGTGAAACGTGGACTTGTGGATCAGTGGAGAGCGATCTGAGTTTCAACATATACAGATAAAACATAAAAAAATGGCTTTAAATCCCTCATAAACACATTATTTAATGAAAAGACTTTACTTTCTCTCATTTTGACAACAGAGAAATGGCAAAGATTTTTACTGAACACAGTAGTAGGAGAGGTGACGTGAACACATCTAACATTTATATATGTGCATTATTTTACTTCTAACATAATATATGTGTAAAAATGTTTGATACGTGTGAATAGAGCTTTTTACAAAGCCTCAGCCAGTTTGTTATAAACTGTAACAAAAAGAAGAAACCTGTATATATATATATATATATGTTATGTTGTCACAACATCTCTAATCTGGCTCATTTTTAGCTTCCGTGTGACAGGAAGCTTTCCCTGTGTAGAGCTCAGGTCCAAATTAAGGTCCCAGCAGGTCCGTATGTGTGCCAGGTGCATGCAGCAAAGGTGTGAACAAAGCTGCATGCATGTGTTTGAGTGGCAGGTGTGTGAAGGAGGCGGCAAGGATATTGGCTAACTGAGGGTGCCACATCACAGGGACACGACCTCTCTGCAGTGGGTCTCCTCAGAGGACAAGAGGGTGACAAGAGACTGAAAGCAAATTTATCTTGTCCGGCTACAGAGTATCTTGAGGACAGGCCCGTTATGTGTCCTGTACTCACGTTTCATATTGCCTTTGAAAGATCCCTTCCTAATGCGCTGGGAGTCCATGAGAACCTCTAGCAGTGTGGGACAGACTGTTTGAACAGTGTCCAGGGAAACACGGAGAGTTAAGGTTGTAATTAACACAACAGAAGCAAGAGCTGCTGTCGGTATCATAATTTAAAAGCAGCAATCTGTCTTTAGGTTGTAAGAACATGTAACGGACCATTGAATAGCTTGATAGCATCTGAATCGCGGGATCTTTCAGGTCTGTATGAACTGGAGAAATCTGTTTCAGTGTCCATTTGACACCTCGCTAATGTTTGAAGACACACTTTCCTTCAATATGAGACTGTGTCATTGCCTCTTTCGTTTTAAGTTCTAACAGAATCAAAAGCACAGTTCTTTCTATTAACATTAGTGGAGGAACTTCAAGCTTCTCACAAACATTTTTTTACATTTTAGCGAAAAAGAAAATCCTGCGAGATTCATGTGAGGGTCTGGGAAATGTGGGAACTGGTGCACAAGTCATCTTCAGTATTTCCAGTGTATGATCTTTAGACTGTGCACAGTCTAAAGATTAAACAGGAAGGAGGCTTCAAACACTCATAATCGCACGACAGCTTAGGTGCAGATCAGAGACGTTTCACATACAGCAGTCATGGCTCTCATGGCCGCTGTCATCCTGAATCAGCCTGGTGAAGCCGAGTGCTTTAAACAGGCCAACGTGTCATATCGCAGCCTTTCATCAGCTGCCTGCTGCGCATCAGCAATCACTTACTGAACGATCCATTAGGAGGATTGCTGGGAGACATTTTGAAGAAAACAGCTTACATCACTGGCTGCAGCACTGCACGACTGTGCTGCTACCAACAAAGGTGTTTCACCAGCTTTATCTTCAGCTGTCTAAATGTTTTAGATCAGTTTGAAAATGGGCTTTCTCGCTGCTATTTTTAACCCTGTTTAATGTGTTTGACTTGTCCGCCTGTCTCTCCTCGCTCTCTCTCTCCTGCACAAGTTCATCACTCTTCTCTTCTCCCATATATTTATTGTTGCCATACAAGGTAAGTCTTGCAGTCAGAAACGACATTCTCTCCCCAGGATTAACATCGTTCCTCTCGGCTGCTGAGGCAAATCCTAACTGCAAGGCTATAAATAACTGCACTGGAGGAAACATTAGGTTTCAGCTGAAATGTTTTACGACTCCTAACCTCAAATGAACATTGGAGGACTTAACAGCAGCTACAGGCGTTAGTGAGCCTCATCTACACTGTATTTGCTCCGGCTAAGATGGAAAGCACCACGGTTTTCAACAAGACATACATGGAAAAATAATTACACACTAAATTAATTACAAACTAAAGTTAACAACACAAAGATATTTATGCTAAATTGTCTGTATAGTCACACACTCAATCTTTACAGAGAGATTTTCCTTCTGAAGTCTGTACAAAGCGGCAGCAATTTTAATTTCAGTGTAAAACAGTAAACGCGTTCAACACATCAATTTTCCAATAGTGGAGCTGCTGCTGTGATGCAGCATTAGTCATGGTGACTAAGTTACTCATTGATTTCACAGAATTAATCAATATTGAATGAATGAATTTTTCTCCTCATTAAGTTTATTTCTGCTCATTCTCAACTAATGAACCTGAAACTGTGAAAAATCCGTTCTTGTTTTTTATTCATATATCTATTGATGTGTAGTTACAGTTGGCTCCACCTTACCTCACAGCCAATGCAATCAATTATGCAATTACAGTATGTAATACCATAATACACTGAAAAGAACACTTAGAGTTTACTAATAGTAGTTTTACTCAGTATATTTGTATTTTAGTACTTTTATATATCATTAAACACGCCTGGAGGGAGTCTTCTCACTCTGTTTTGCCGATGGTGTCTAATTGCAAAACAACACATACATACAGGAGACCACTTGAATGAATTTGATTTGATAGTTTTCCCAGGATCAATGCATTAAATGTACAATGTGATTACTGAACATTTGTAAATAAACATCAGCCTGCAGCAATAACAGCCTCCACGTCTCCTGAGAAGGAACCTGGGAACCTGGCTGCAGCAATTTGGTCCCATTCAGCTTCAAGAGATTAGTGAGATCCATCTGTTGGTGTTGGATCATCCCAGAGATGCTCGACTAGGCTAAATGTTGCTTTGTGCACAGTGATGTTGTCTTTTTGAAACAGAAATTAAATTTAGGATCTAGACTTGACCTCTCCTAACTGATACTAAAGGACAAACAGCCTGAGACACAATGTCTGGACTGCAGCTCCAAGCATTGTCCACAAGAGGGTGCACAGTAGCTCGATGTGATGTGTAACTGAACCAACTTGCTCTCCTGTTGCCCCCTGAAAGCGTCGGGGGTTGCAGTAAACAAAGAGGCTTTAGAGGTGAATACCCCCAGCTGGAGAACATGCTGGCTGGACTCCCTTTGTGTTTTTGAGGTCACGGTGTTATCCCAGTGAGCGGAGTGTCAGCACTAATAGCAGCTGGCATGCTCTGGGCTCTTACAGGCAAATCCCACTGAGTCATCAGCAAGCTGCACCTTATTGTCCGCAGGTTTAACTGAGCTCTGTGACCTCCCTCCTGTATTCCCGTCAGCCCTGCATCATACTGACGCTCAGAAACACCAGAGTGGGATGCACACAGCAGCACAGATCAGACACGTTCCTAAGATGAATCCTGTCAAGCAAGAAGAATTTCAGGCTTCTTCTTCATGTATATTTAATTTTTTATATAAATGGTTTGATACACAGTTGTGTATTTAATAATTAAGAAATCTTTGTCAGGATGTGATTTGATATCCAGATATGTTACACATATTGAACATTATTGATTAAAAAACTTGGAAGTGAGAGGAATAAACTTGCAGCAGTGTTACTGCAGAGCTTGTATTAAGCAGAAATGAAGATTCTTACACACTTTTCTTTAACTAAACACACTGAAGATTTGATACAGTGAATACGTTCAGTGAAGGGACAGAAATGTTTGTTTATTGTGTTTTATATTATTGTTAATTATAAATGATTAATTTTTTTATATTTTATAAATAAGGTATCTCATTAAGTCTTTCATATCATATAGTGCGGTTCACTTTGTGCATTTAGAATGGGAATATACTGCTGCCAGGCCTGTGATGTTCCACACATACCATCAGGCTGCAGAAACATATTTGCATTGTGTCTTGTTTTGTCAAAAATAATAATATTTAGCTTTAAGGAAACACACACTAGTCATCATTGTTTAAAAGCACGGAAACTTGTCATGGATCATTCTTGAACTCCGGTTCTGCACAAATGTTCACTGTGTTGAAAAGTATCACACTGGAAAAGATTCACATGTTTTCTTTTTATTTTAATTGTCTCAGAATTTCTCAGTATTTTTATCACATGTGATTATTAGCAGTCAGTCCCCATGTGTACACGGGAAATACTCAACAGAACACAGAGGAATGAACATACTGAGCACAATCAGTTTTTATTAAATGTGCAAAGAAAGTTTATGTAAAACATGAACCCAAAGAGAGAGACGGCCTAAAAGTCTTGGACATGGCGGAAGGACCCCACGTTGGGGTTCATGGCTGCCCATTCGTTGAAGTGGCGGTACTGTCCTCTCTCAAGCAGGTACTGACGTCCACGGTAGTTAGGGAGCTCGTAGAAGACCCAGGCGCCGTCCTGCACTTGGGCAGAGTGAACCTCCCGGAGGTGCCAGCGGTCGGGCAGGTTGTTCACATCATCAGTGCACTCCAGCATCTGACCGCTGAAGTCGGGCTGCTCATAGACACGAACCCTGAACACTCCGGAGGTCTGAAAGATGAAGATCAGGACCTCAAGTTACCATTCTGCCAACACAGTGTGAAAATCTCATTAAAATACAGAATTCTGGTGGTTCTGAGTACGTACACAATGTTGTGTGTTTTCTTGTTCTTACATTTTCTGGTGCTTTGAAATTTGTTTCTATAATTACAGTTTGAAATGAACCACCTCCCTCATGTAAAAGGACAGTCAGGTGAATGCAGATTTTAGTGTGAATTAATGGTACTACATATCCTTTAAATTTAGTTTGAGTACTTTGAATGACTTTGGTTGGTCTTCAGGCACTTTTGTTTTATGCAGCACCACGTTGGACGAACCACATGGAAGTTAACGTGCACTTTGTTTACCAGTTAAATCCTTTTCACCATAAGATTCGTGACAACTCAAAGACCAGATGTAGATTAACTTCAGTTAACATATTATTGTGCAAGAAAACATGTTGGTGGAAAACAAATATGCCAAATACTTAAAGCACGTAAGTTTGTAATTACCAAACATATAAGTGTAATTTCTTGTAGACATGTCGACATGTCCACCAGGAACAAACGTAGTACCACGAAGTTTGTTTAGAGGAACTTACATTTCGGATGATCCTGCATGACCTCACGCTCTCATTGTAGCCCAACCAGCTTTGGTAATCAGCATACTCCCCCCTGGTCAGGATGTACTGGTAGCCCAGGTAGTTGGGCCTCTCGTACAGAACCCAGGCTCCACTCTCCACACGAACAGAGTTACAGCGACTGAAGTGGGTGTTGAGCTCAGGACAGTCACTGTTGCACTCATAATAACGACCTTGGAAGTCTCTGTCTTCGTAAAACACGATCTGTGGAGGACAAAGGGTGTTCAGTGGAAACTGGAAATCTAATGCTGCCTACAGGAGCTCATGCATGATATGTCTGTCGGTTTTCTGAATTCTGTTTAGGTCCAAAAGCTGCACAGTTTTAGTCTAAAGACGTCAAAACTCCAACACCTGGAGCTCCGTTGCTCTTTGTACCACAAGTAGAGGGAGTTTTGACCTTTTGAATCAAATGAAATCATGCAAACAATCGTCTGCCTACCTTTCCCACACGGTCCATGTTTGGGCCTCACACTAATGTTTGACAACGTCTGTTTATTCCACCTTTCACATACACAATATTGCCTACAGGCCTGCTCGAGATTTATATATACAGTGAATGTGGGCACACTGAAATGCGCTGCCAGGGGCATCATTGTCATTTTAATTGCCTCAGCATTTATATCTGCACAATGGCTGATGCTGCAATTGTTTTAAAATGCTCAGTGTTTACTCACTGCTGCTGTGGCTGACCTTTTGATCTGTCCATGTCTGATTCCAGAAGCGATTTATTGATCCAATTAAATTGTCTTCTCTGCAGCTGCTAGTGAGGCTGATGCGGTGAAGTTGGCTTGTGGCCACATAGCGCACTGTGGTACAGGCTTTAACGTCTGTGTTGGAGGGGACAGGTGTGTTCGGGCTCCCACGCTCCACCCTCTGTCGGCATCCACACCTCAGCCAGCTGACCGCTCTCAGACGAGCTCTGAAAGACCCGGTGGACTCATTATTCTGCATTTACAGTTTATATCTGCTGCTGAATGTGTTTACAGCCAAGTCACAACATGGCTTACCACCCAAATGACTGCAGGTCGCCATAATTGTTTGCACAAGCAGAAACAAAGTGTTCTCTAATTGACAGAAATGTAATAAACTAAACTAAAATAAACAAATATAGGAAACACTTTTTTATTGCAGCTTCTCAAATTACTTTGAACACACTCTACTGTCCTTTTGCAAAGTAGCTTATACATTTCACCACCACCACTCAGTTGCACTTCTCATTATAATACATTTAAAACATAACATACATTACTATAAATATCAATGTGCTGTAGGTGAAACATCATACAAAGGTTATTTTTAACGCTGCAGGCAAATGATTGTATGATCAGTCTCTGGCTGACACTGATCAAATCTGTGACCCTGAAAGAGCCTCCAAGAAGCAGGGAACCTTGCTGCTCTGTAATTAGTGCAGTATTTCTACAATATCAGTGATACTTTATTCCCTAAGGCTAAATATTAGAAAACATCCTCAGCATAATGCAGTTGTACTAGACGTCATTCATTTCAGCTCACTTATACCTTTACAATGTAACTGCAAATAAGCCAGATATTTTCATCTGGTGCATTTCATTTCTGATGATATAATCTGCGTTTTTAAAACAGATTCTGAATTTATCCCACAGCAAACACAATAAATTAGTTCAATATTTTTTTGTAAACACAAACAAAGTCCTCCCACTTTTCATTATGTTGATAACTTTTTTAAATTGAGTGAGAGATAAAGATTTTTTTAAATATACAATTAAAACACTTTTTAACAATTAGATATTTAGGTTATCTTCAGTGGCCTTAGTATTCAACTATTTCATTCATGGTTGCCGTTGTTCTAAAGCTCAGTGATCTTGTGAAAGGATCCCAGACCTACAAAATCCTCCATGTCGTGGAATCTGATCTTCCAGGACTACTTTCCTAACCCTAACCACCTACACCTTCAAACAGTCGCATTAGAGAATTAAAAACATGTTCAGTATCTCTGATGTCTAGATCTACCTGACCTATTTTCATTTCATCATTTACTTTGAACTCACATCTGCAAATGGTTTTCTTGGCCGTTTTCCTAGTTTCCTTCAAGAATTGATGTGAACCGGTATAAAGATAAAGAGCCCTGCTGCCAAATCATGAGACTTTTATCTCGACTCTCTGTCTGTTGGTCTTTGACTGATTACAGCTGGGTTGATGCACTCTGTGGTATTTAATGGAAGCTAAGCACACTCCTGCACAAACGTAATGCAGAAATGTTAAAAAAGGACACTGAACACCTTTTATTAGGTGTTTTAAAACTCAATCTGACTTAATTACTATGAGCTCTGGGTTGCAAACGTACTCCAGCTTAATGAATCTAGCACATTAACCACATTGTTATACAGAATGAAGAGGAAACTGAAGCTAAATGATAACTGTTAGATCTTTGTCACCTGTTGGTGCATTTCTAGTTTACTGTTTTCTTTAGCTTACTTTTTGTTTTGTTTTTGCATCCAACCACTCTTCTTTCCTCTTTTTGTGTCATAATTCCTACAGCTGGTAGAGGTCTCCAAATTATACACATAATAAGCCACCCCTCTGCCTGCCAGTAGGTACAGTTTGCTATTATCTGCTGTGTAAAGAAAAATTAAATACACAAGTTTAGCATGGACATGAAAACAGCCTCTGAATGAGCAGGTCACATTTAAATTGGTTGCCCTGCAGAGCATCACAGATTCAAAGCAATCTTTGAAACCCAGCAACAGCATAGAATGAAAAGATGAATCTTTAAGTTTGAAAGTTTTTGTCAGTGCAAATACGCTCTGACACAGTTCAGCTCTAAAGAGGATCATGCTGATCCCCGCAGAAACCAAAACTTCACCCAACATGAAGGATGTTTTTAAGAATTTAAAGGAAAAGCTGTTGGAGACCAGGTCCGCCGGGAGAAAAGTTGACCCTCAGCAGATCACGCACATAATGTTGGAAGTTTAATGTACTCGTGTTGTGTGTTTTTAATGACCTTCAAGATCTTCCAGAAGTCATTAATTAACTTTTAGAGACAGAGGACTTTCTCTGGGGCACAAACTGTGGTTTAGTCTGTGACACATTGAATTAAAGAATGACAAATCAAATCACACAGATAGTTTATCTCCAATCAAACCCACTTTATCTTCATCTATCCTTCCTTAGTCTGAGAAATATATATTAGAATCAGCTCAGTTTTCCTCCACACTCCTCCACCTTGTGTCTTCCACCCATTTTCCCTGCACAAATAAAATGAACACAGACTTGCCTATTTATCAGCTTGCAGACAATCTGAATAACGTATACGTAAAGTATAAAAGCCATCCGACAGCCACAGGTTGTTGGACAGATTCCCACAAACACAGATCTTTAAACGTGGTGTAGAGAGCAGAAGCATTTAGGGGAAACTCAGCTGACATACAGCACCAAGCAAGCAGAAAAATAGAAGACAGAGATATGAAACAATCTAAACACATTTAAGAATAAACACACTAATACAGCGTGGACAACTATATTTCGCTTTTTCACATATCATCTTCTAAAAAAAACACCATCTTGTCATTGTCTTACATCACATAGAACATTGATAGAACTCTTAAATCTGTTACTTTGTGGTATTTAAAGTAAACTAGTAAATCGTATTCATCTAGTTTTAGTGCAGCTTTAATATACTCCACAAACTTTACAACACAAAGCTCTGTTTGCTTATTCTGTGAAGATATAACAAGAAAACAATGAATATCTACGACTTTCAACATCTACGAACACTCTACAGTGTCTTTAACCACTTTGTACAACTGTGATCAGGCGACCTCTTGTGGCTGCAGTAGTTAGACAGCTGTTCATTTCCTGCTTCAAATTCAGGCAGTTCAGTCAGAACTGAAGAAGATTTCAGATGAGAAACATCACCAGTCATCAGTTGACTGAGAATCTCCACAGACATGTATCACTCATCATGTATTTATACTAAGGTTGAGAATATCAACTGTGAGGTCAGTGTGATATGTTTCTCAATACACTCTCACTGACACATTAAAGACACATATGCAGCGACTACTGGTGCAAGATGACATGATTCAGACCCCAATCATGATTCAGTGTCATTCAACATAATGTGATTCAACACGATTCAACATCATGTGGTGCAGTTTAACACCACATGATGTGATTGTCCAATGTAAAGCAATGGAGCTATTCAGGTTTTCAGGGTGGCAATAGATCTGTTGCTCAAACAGTTTTCTTTGAACCCTGGGGTCAGTTGTTTCACCTGACTTGTCAAGAGTTTCCCCATATTTCTTGTGCTCAGTCGTGGACATACATCGGATGTACACATACAATAGTATACATTCGGAGCACAGGTTAACATAAAGGAGGTCTAATTAAGGAGGAATAAAATATTTAAATAATAAATTGTTTGATTGGTAAACAAATGCATAAAACATCTAATTAACAAATAAGTTGGGTGTTGTCAATGCAAACGTTTAAGAACCTTTTCTTTCCAGATATGCATCCATTCACAGCTGCCCTACCCATGGACTCGCATCATGCAGCACATGTTCTTGTATCAAAGTAAATCAGTTAATCTTCCCATCACTAACCTGTACCATGTATTTGTCCTTTGAAATCTGATTTATCTCTGTCTGTTGTGGCTGAAACCCAAGGAAAAGAGGAAGAGAAGCTCCTGACAAAACAAGTCCTCAAATGTAAAGAGGGTTACATCTCGATACCCTCTGATACAACCTGTGGGAGCACTTCAGAAATGAGTGGTGCTAAAAACCGACCCATTCATCCACCTGGAACATCTTCCTATGTGAGATATGTCAAACAAACATGAATAAGAAAGGGACTCCCAAAGCTGTTTCTCAAGGCCCCCGCCTGTTTCCCCAACTATCGCCATCTACTGATTACCTGGGTCAGGTGTGCTCAGTCAGTCAGAAGCTGGATACACCTGATCTAGGTAATCAGGAACTTAATCAGCTGTATTCATGAACTGGAAACAGGATGGTTCCTAATTCAGCCCTATGAAAGCTCCTCTGTATATATGTCATATATACATATTCAAATGATCAATGTAGAAGTTGTAGCAGTGCTGTTGAGCTACTACAGCAAACTTACTTCACTTCCTGGAACTACTGATTACTACTATGTGCAATACTACTTTTTTGGAAGTAGAAGAATCGAGTCTTTAGGTAAAATTCGTAAAATGAGCAATATCACAGCATAAAAATAATAAGAAATAAATAAGTAAATGCTGGTGAAGTAAAAGAGTTTTCTACTCATGTATTTACTAGGTTTATCTGAGATAGTCTAAGGATAAAGGCTGGAGAGACAAACACAGGTCTAAAAACACACAAAACACCAACATACAGTCTTTCAAAGGGGCAAGATAGAGGCAAGGTAAAAGGTCTGGGTGAGTTTAAAACACATCGAACAAAGCAGAGCAGAGATAACAGAGCTGAGGAGTCGAGCAAAGTCAGACAATGTGCCAGATAAACTATGGACAGGAAGGTGCTTATAAAGTAACAGGAGGACACAGGTGAAAATAGTCAGGGTGATTAAGTAAAGCTGGATGCCAGGGAAACAAAGGAGAACAGGAAAAGGAAAAAATAAAAGCACGAAACAGAAAGTGGAACATAAATCATGATTAAAAAGAGCAAAGTAGAAAGTACAGTGTAGTAAAGTACAAGTATAATGTAGGAGATGATTGTGATGCTCAGTAACTGTCTGAAATCTGCACTAAATTGCACCTTTTGCACCTTTGTGAATATAATTTGCTTGATATTGACAAATATTAGCACATTTTAAAAAGTATTGTTGTTGGTTAACGGTTGAGCCACTTTACAGTGATATAAAATCAATCATAAGACAAAGTTACAGTTGAAAGTATCCAGGTAATGGTCGGATGAGTAGCACAGATATAACAAACAGCCCAAACACAGACAGCACAAAGGGTCCCAGCTGATACATTTGCTTCTGTCACCCACCTGTACCCCATAGGAGAGCCGCTGTAGTTGGCACTGCACCAGATGCATACAGTCTGGAATAATAACCATTTACAGAGCGATTTAACAAACATTATAGCCTTGTATGCTATGCTGCTGACTAAGATATTCAAAACAATGGCTCCATAGATCATTTAGCTATCATGATGGGTATAAAAGTGAGGGAGTTTGACTGGGCTAAGTACCAGTGCAATCAGGGGTGGGACTGAACACCAAAATGGGCAGAGTATGAGACCCTTTTTATCTTGCAGTTTAGTTTGATGAATAGTTCTAACATTGTGCAGCCGTGTTATTTATTAAAACAAGGACATGGTTTTGAAATGTGCCATTTGGTTTTCAGATCATCTTCTATGAGGACAGGAACTTCCAGGGTCGCTCCTATGAGACCAGCAGCGACTGCGCTGAGCTGACCTCCTACCTGAGCCGCTGCAACTCCTGCAGGGTGGAGAGCGGCTGCTTCATGGTGTATGAACGTCCAAACTTCATGGGCCACCAGATGCTGGCGAGGAGGGGAGAGTACCCCGACAACCAGCGCCTGATGGGAATGAGCATGAGCGACTGCATTCGTTCTTGCAGGATGATCCCGATGGTATGAAGCTTTGTCATGACTCGTGATTCGCTCTCATGTTTGTCAGATTGAAGATGCAAACCTTGAACACAGCACTGATGTTGATCAGAAAGTCATCCCATATCTCTTCACATGTCATTTTACAGCACAGAGGTCCATTTAGGATGAAGATCTATGAGAGGGAGAACTATGGGGGTCAGATGCATGAGCTGATGGACGACTGCGACTCCATTCTGGATCGTTACTTTATGTCCGACTGCCAGTCTGCTAACGTGATGGACGGCCACTGGCTGATGTACGAGCAGCCCCACTACAGAGGCAGGATGATGTACCTGAGGCCCGGAGAGTACAGGAGCATGAGAGACATGGGAATGGGTCCTCTTGACATGAAGATTGGATCCATCAGACGGATCATGGAATCCTGTTAGATCAGACTCGAGACATGAAAATGTAATAAATAAATATCTATCTATAAGATCTATAAGGGATTGGTTAATTTATCATCCATGTTCATCCATGAGGTTCAAATCAGTGACCTGGGAGGACAGTTGTAGGTGTTGTTCTTCTTATAAATGTTACATGTTATTTGATGCACAGAATATTAAAAATGAATTTTGTGTGACTGAATTTTGAATGAAAACTTTAGCTGTGAAACAGACACGATGTTTCCAGAAATTACTGCAACAGCTACATACAGCCGGTGTTTTATTAGCATATTAAGCAGCATGATGGCTGTAAAATGTTCAAACTTAAGAAAAACTTCACACATACAATAGCAAACTAATAATGGTAATGACAATCCTGAAAATAGCTGCCAGGCTATGATATTCTGCATGTTAGATCAGTGAGACACTACAGAAGTTCTGAATACTGAAGTACCACTTTAAAACTGATAAAAACAGATTGAGGTCTGTGGAGTTTGACCCTCAAACAAAAGGTTTGATGAACACATATTGTTTTGAGAGCATTTTACATTTTACTCTAAATATGTCTGGTTCTCGTCAGGCCTGCTAGACTTCATGAAGAGCAATGTAGATTCAGTGCAAAACCTTTTTACTTAACTTAACAAATCACAGGACGTCCCTGCAGGAGACTGAAGACAACTTTCTGTAGATGTTATTGTTGGCAGTCACATCATGTGATGCTAAGGAAACAGGCTAAAATCGGTTTTAGTAATGTCACCATGTTGATTTAGTTGCTTACGTAGAAGCGCTCTTACTCTAGTTGTACTTTTTTACCCTGAGGTCAACAGATAGGCCACTGTTCAGTCTGTGAACAAGTTAATTTATAAAGAGAATAATATTATATGTCTCTCAGTTCCTCTATCAAAAAGCTTTCTTGTGACACATGAGTGGGAACATTCACAAATAATGGACCCTGCAGTGAATCTGTGTTTGTCTGTGTTCTTAGTAATGTGCAAAATTAAGACTAAAAGAATAGAAACCCCCTAAAGAATGTGTACGTTCTTCGTATCTTCTCCTTTTCCTACTCCACTGATTATAAAAGCAAAAGTAAAGCAAATATACAACAATGATAGATGCAAAAGAGGGAAAGTATGGTTATATGATTGGAAACAGCTGCTGTTATCTTTTGGTAAAGTGAACATAGTTCATTCAAAGATTATGGTTTTGGACATTTAAGAATAACTGGTTTTTGAAGCATGTTGAATTATCTTAGATTTATAATCTACTTATTGAAGTCTTGGAGGATAGTCCAAGACTTCTTCTAACTATTGTGACTTTCATTAAAATATGCAAAATTCCTTGTTTTCTACACGTGTGATCTTTCTTGAGGAACTGATACTGATAAAAATATCACACACATCAAAGGTCCAGATCAATTCAAATGAGACACTTAGGGAACCCTGAAACACTTGTGGAATAACTCGTTAACAGCTTTAACAGCTATCGAGAACAATGTTGAACCTTTTTCTTAATATGCCCAGAGTTATCAGTTTCCTCATTTGGTGACACAGAAGTTACCAAATATGGTTCCCTGTCGAATTAACGGTCAACATACCCCCAAACAACCAACAACAGAAGAGCTGCAGAAACATGAATTATGGGCAACTTTGATAATTTGATAAGAGACTTTAATGATAACAAATTTATTAAACCTCTTGTTACTGGACACACTAATTCCAACAAGTGGTTTAACTTTAAAGCCAGTATAGGTTGTTCACAGTCATAAGAACAAATATTGTACCTACCTAATAGAATATTTTGTTTGAGGGTGTAATAATGGAGGGTGCACATATTGTAAAGCTCCATGAGGCACGTTTGTGATACCGGGCTTTAAAAATGAAATTGAATTGATATGAATGTGTTAAAAAAACAATGTAAATGTGGTGAAAAAAGAGTGAACTAAGTAATAACCTAATAATCTCTATGAATTATAGCAAACATTAAGACACAAATTATGTTTATGTTAAAAGTAGAAGGGATTTAATTGTTAGATGTGTAACATTTGCATATAAGGGAAACAAGATATATGTAGGACATCTATATACTACATATAGATGATGAATATCCTCATATATAAATCATTCTCAGTTCAGTCTTTGGATTTCTTAGTCTTAATCATGTCTGGTAATGTCACAACTATCAGATAAACAAACCCTCTCTTTATTATTTGATATATTTTACATGAAAAAACACTGAACCATAATTGAAGAAATTATTTTTGATCAATTAGTTATTTAAATATATCATGCACTGTGGAAGATAGAGGTAACCGTCATATTCCGGTTAGAAGCTTCTCTTTATGTTGTTAGACAACAATGCTGCCTGTATACATTTCCACCAGAGTGGTACAGAGTTAGATAATAACCCTTTAGTGCCCTGACTGCTCAGTAGGGTTCTATGGCATGTTGCTGGGTCAGGGTTTTAAACAATAGAAGCCCTACATACGTTTTTCACATTGAGCAAGTATAAAAGTAACGGTAACCACCAACAGAGACTCACAGCAGCCACAACCCAGTCCTGAGGACCAACCAAAGATCATGACCATGGGCAAGGTAGGTGCTGGGAATAATCAATCCAAAATAAAAAAAAAGGTACTATCAATTTAAAATTGATCAGATCTCAAACTGAAGAATCATTGTGGTGTTTTTCAGATCATCTTCTACGAGGACAGGAACTTCCAGGGTCGTCACTATGAGACCAGCAGCGACTGCCCTGAGTTGACCTCCTACCTGAGCAGGTGTCACTCCTGCAGGGTGGAGAGCGGCTGCTTCATGGTCTACGACCGCCCCAACTACATGGGAAACCAGTATTTCATGAGGAGGGGCGAGTACGCTGACTACATGAGCATGATGGGAATGAATGAGTGCATCAGGTCTTGTCGTATGATCCCCATGGTGAGTGTAGAGTAGAGTATAAGACACTGACGTCCAATATTACACAGTTCTGACCCCACACTGATGTAAACTCCAACTGTTCTCCAACTTACAGCACAGAGGACAGTACAGGATGAGGATCTACGAGAGGGAGAACTTCGGTGGTCAGATGTACGAGCTGATGGACGACTGTGACAACATCATGGACCGTTACCGTATGTCCGACTGCATGTCCTGCAACGTGATGGACGGCCACTGGCTGATGTACGAGCAGCCCCACTACAGAGGCAGGATGATGTACCTGAGGCCCGGAGAGTACAGGAGCTTCAGGGAGATGGGAATGAGCGGCATGAGGTTCATGAGCATGAGGCGCATCATGGATTCCTGCTACTAAATTTAAGCTGAATTCCACTAAATAAAATAACCCAGTTTTCTAATTCAACTTGTTGTTTCACTGATTGATTCAAGGGTTAAACAGCTCAGTAGATGATGGTCTTTAATGCATACAACTGCACAATAATAGAAAATAAAGATTCAAATTAGATGTCTCATTGGTATTTAAGTCACATGAAATGTTTTCTGTCATATTTAGTTCAAACTCAAAAATCCTGCCGGTTCAGGGGAAGTAGGATCAGGTGGAGTTGGGTGGAGCCAGCAATGAATCATTTTTATTTCATGAGTTTTCTGTCTTTAATGTTTCTATAGCCTGTTAAATCTATTTAAAAAGCCTAAAACTAATCAAAAACCAGTTAGAATAAATGCAATCAAACACTACAACTGAATTAATACTGATTTTAAAATGATACGAGACAAAGCTGTAAAAGTAACTTATAAACATTTCACACACATCTTACGTCCTCCACTCCCATTTTCATTGCCTATTTAATTTCATATCTATTATTTTTATAATATATTTAATAATATTTACAGCATATGTAAGTCATTCCTGGTTAGAACAATTTATTAGCTTATCTAAGCTGCTTATCGAGTGAAGGGTCAGAGGAGCAGGAACTAATCCCAGCTGATACTGGTCAAAAGTCTGTCACAGGGCTCATTAGCTGTGTATCTGTGCAAAGTCAAATCAAAATCAAATTATATGTAACCACTAAGCAGAAAATGAAGTTTGGTTGTGATGTTGTAAATATAATAATAATAAGAAGAAGAACATCAAGAAAACCTCATGTGATGTCGTAAATATATCAAAGCGGTACCCAAGGGAACCTGGATTGCTTAATGTTTATGAAAGTGTTTCACCTGTCACTAGTAAGACACCAGTCCTGACTTCATTAACACTCTGAGGGTCATTAAGGCCACATGTGGGCTGGTGTCCCAATCTGATCATTGTGCGTCATTATGGTCACGAGTCCAGTTGGATGATAGTAGACCACCTCCTTCGTTAAGTGATGGTTCTTCCAGGTCAACGTTAATGACCTCCTTCACTCCTCTTTCAAACCATCAGTTAACAATGACCTGGATCACAGAGAAACTCCACAGACCATGTTATCAATGAACATTTCAATGACCTGTTACTGTTGTAGTTTATAATAAATAAAACTGGAATTAGACACATCTCTAAAATAAAAAAACATATCAACACCTCATCAAAAATCTTTGTTCAACTCCTGTCAGGTTCAGAACGGACACAGACAAACACAAACATAAAGGTGTCACAGCTGGAAAGTGACTTGAGCTATGAATGTTCACACTGTTTCATACTATACGTGATCTACACAAATAAACATAAATATAAAGGAAAGCAACGATTCTAACCTGTTCAAGTGACTCCTGTGCATGTTCACCTACAGAGAATAAACCTGATGAAACTAATGACACAGTCATACTGACACGTTTAAAGAAAATATATTAAAAATTATATATAAATATATATTATATAAAACAATAGTATTCTGAAGATTCTATACAGTAAATGTCTTGTTTTATTTTGCGAATATCTAGGTGAAGCTGCTTAAAAGCAGTTTGAACAAAATAAATCCTTAAAGTCACAATAACTCCAATCATATTACTGTGTTAACTCTGTTTCGAAGCAGTCACTAACACCCATTGATATGATGAAGATTTAAATTTGGAAAATGGTCCTTCTGTTTAAAGGGAATAATAGATTAATAGATCCATGATTACAGTAAGTGTAGCTTTTTACTGACCAACTATTTAAAGCAGTAATAATAGTATTGTGTATGTTCTGGCAACTGTTTGTAAACTGTGCATAACATACTCAGAAATAAATAAATCCTAAATCATTAAAAAAAAAAAAAAAAGAGGCTCTATTCATGTCAACGGAATATTCTGCCTAAAGGTCGTGACCCTGCTGGTATACATGTAAGCAACTCAAAACACTATGGGCCTCTATAGTACGTTGCTGTGTCAGGACATTTAACAATAGTGGGGCGCGCAGTCTTTGTCCTGGCCAGGTATAAATGTAACTTGTCCAGACAGGCAGGGTATCAGTTCAAAAACAGTTCTCTGAGAGATCTGGGAAACCACCGAAATCAACATGGGCAAGGTAAGAAACTGTCAGAATTATTAAATCATCATTTATTTGTCTGCAAATATGCAATGGGACAGTGCAACAATGACTTTGGTTGTTAACAACCCCTCTTTTGGTTTTCCAGATCATCTTCTACGAGGAAAGGAACTTCCAGGGTCGCTCCTATGAGTGCATGAGCGACTGCTCCGACATGTCCTCCTACCTGAGCAGGTGTCACTCCTGCAGGGTGGAGAGCGGCTGCTTCATGGTCTACGACCGCCCCAACTACATGGGAAACCAGTATTTCATGAGGAGGGGCGAGTACGCTGACTACATGAGCATGATGGGATGGAGCGGTGGAATCAGGTCTTGCCGTATGATCCCCATGGTGAGTGTAAAGCAACACACTGTGGTGTTCATACATGTGAAACACTACAAAACACTGATTATAATTTCAATTAATTAAATCATTTCTATTATCCCTCGTAAAACAGCACAGAGGCCAGTTCAGGATGAGGATCTACGAGAGGGAGAACTTCGGTGGTCAGATGAATGAGCTGATGGACGACTGCGACAACATCATGGACCGCTACCGTATGTCCGACTGCATGTCCTCCCATGTGATGGACGGCCACTGGCTGATGTACGAGCAGCCCCACTACAGAGGCAGGATGATGTACCTGAGGCCCGGAGAGTACAGGAGCTTCAGGGAGATGGGAATGAGCGGCATGAGGTTCATGAGCATGAGGCGCATCATGGACATGTGCTAAATGTACATTTTGACTTCAATAAATGAAATAAGTTTCTAAATCTACCTGTTGCGGTATTTCACTAACATAATCATTCTAGAAAATCACACTTTAAACACACTTAATTACAAATGTGCATAATGAAAATACATTTATAAACTATATCATTCATCATATTAACACATGGTTCATTTTTACCATTATTATTTGTTGCATACCCTAAAAAACTCTACAATACAAACCTTTAACAAATTTCAGAAATACAGCAACACCTTAAGATACAAAGCCAAGAAGAAGAAACATCAAACTAAATAATGTACATACTTTACCAGGAGCTCAAATTGTGAAAATGCATAGAGCTAATCTAGTTTCCAATTTAAGTAATAACAATAGTACATACTCTCTATCTATCATTGTTCTATTGGCAGACATTGTAAACAGTGTGTTTAAATCTGAGGTGGAAAAGTTGGTTTATACAAGTGCAATGGAAACTGACTTAACAAATAAAGAAACAAAACTGACATTAAACACTTAAACACTTAAAGCACCCACTAAGATGTTTCAGGTAAAAGATGAAAAACGGTGGCAAATCAATCACATCATCAGACCTGAGTGGTGTGATGAGGAGGCCGTAATGTCCACCAACAGTTTATCCTGACAAACCAATGACTAACATTAGCTAAACGCTAAAGCTGCATTCATTTGATGATTTTATTCATATTTGATTTAAATTTGTAATACAAATGCATTGGAAAGAATGATTTTACTGTGTTAAAGATTTTACTTTTTAAAGATTTTTAAAATGGAAAAAAATCAATCTACCGATAAGAACCCATAATGACAATAAAAACTGTAAATGTTGACATTTACTAAATGACTGAGAGTCTTTTTTGTAGCTCTTCAGATTACTGTCGCACATTTTCTGTTTGCTTAGATTTGTCTTGAGACGAGTCTAGAACCTGACTGGAGTCCATCTCACCACGTAGGAGACTCATTGGACTTAGTTTAGAAAGACACACATCTGTCAATATAAGCTTCACACTGTATGTCAGGACCAGAAACCACGATGTCCAAGAAACACTTTGCACATTTAAACAATAAAACTTTGTGGTGTAGATCAGTGTGAGGATTGTAAAACTTTCATAACAACTGTGAACAGTATGAATATCCAGAATATCTATACAAATAATGTGAACAATCCCAATATGTCTAAAAATCACATAAACTCAGATAAAAGCAAAAAGAAGCAAATTTTCAATGTGCTTTGAGTAAACATGAGTTTTTGTTGTTGTTCCCTAAAACTCTTTATTTAAAGTGTTGTGAATTTCCAACGTTACAGTTTTATTTTGAAGTACAGTTTCCTGCTGTAGACGGGCGTACAGGCAGCTACCTGACAAAGAACCCAACAGGATTCACAACATACCAAAACCCAACGCTGAATATGTAAAAAATGGTTTTACTGACATTAAGACAGATGCTCCTTGTCTGCAGGGACAATTTAACACCCAGAAACACAGACATGATGAGATTCAGGTGCTGCAGCAAATCAAAACCAAATAGTTCAACCTAAATAACAACCTAAATTGGCCTTAAAGCTATTTTGTGTCATGCTAATTATATAGTGCTTATAACTGCTAAATTAAAAACTAAAGTGTGTCTTTTATAAGTTATTTCCCAGTGTTCATAAAGCTATAGATACAATTATATGATCTTAAAAGCACACAAAGCATCACTGCTTCAGTCACAAACAGCTATACAGTAATTGTTTTTACACTTACACAAAATTTTCCAATCTTTAATAGCTCCATAAACAGCTGGATAAACATGTTTTGTTTGTACAGATGTGCATGATATACTGGCATGTCGGGCTATTGTGATGACACAAAAGAATCCTCATGTCTATAAATTGCCCCTTTGCAGTCACAGTGATATACAGTACAGTGGGTTTAAATGTGAAAAGAAGACTATTGTTTAATACTATTGGTATTGTAACTTCAAAAAATGCTCATTGTCCTGACTTCCCTATGGAAAAAGCCATTCTAAAGACTTCTAGGGGATCCAGTCACATGGAAACGTGACAAACGCCCCTCACCACTCCATAGGCCTCTATACCATGTTGCTGGGTCAGGGGTTTACACAATGGGAGCCACAGATTCTTTGGGTTTGGTCAGGTATAAAAGTAACAGTTAAAACAGAACCAGCATCAGTGTCGCAGCAGCACAGTTCTCTGAAGAACCAGCACAACTACCATCAACATGGGCAGGGTAAGCACACTCACCTCACCAGCTATTTTTAATTCATTAGTTCATTTTTAATCATTAATCATTATTCTAAGCTGCTCCATATATTTTATCCTGTTTCCAGATCATCTTCTACGAGGACAGGAACTTCCAGGGTCGCTCCTATGAGACCAGCAGTGACTGCTCCGACATGTCCTCCTACCTGAGCAGGTGTCACTCCTGCAGGGTGGAGAGCGGCTGCTTCATGGTCTACGACCGCCCCAACTACATGGGAAACCAGTATTTCATGAGGAGGGGCGAGTACGCTGACTACATGAGCATGATGGGAATGAGAGACTGCATCAGGTCTTGTCGTATGATCCCCATGGTGAGTGTAGAGTTGATACAGGGAAGACTGACTTCTAATATCACACAGTTCTGACCCCACACTGATGTAAACTCCAACTGTTCTCCAACTTACAGCACAGAGGACAGTACAGGATGAGGATCTACGAGAGGGAGAACTTCGGTGGTCAGATGTACGAGCTGATGGACGACTGCGACAACATCATGGACCGCTACCGTATGTCCGACTGCATGTCCTGCAACGTGATGGACGGCCACTGGCTGATGTACGAGCAGCCCCACTACAGAGGCAGGATGATGTACCTGAGGCCCGGAGAGTACAGGAGCTTCAGGGAGATGGGAATGAGCGGCATGAGGTTCATGAGCATGAGGCGCATCACTGACATGTAAACAACAGATGTACTGAATGTGTCTAAATAAGCTAAAATAAAAAAACCTTTTTGGCAAAATGTTTGTACCTGTTGTTTCATTTTATAACGGTTTAGTACACAACAGAAAAATCCTCAACATGTGAAACAGGAAAGAAAAGTGAAGCAGTGAAATAATTAGTACACAGAATAAGAATGAGGTCCACATGCTACAGAATGAATAGCATCTAAGGAAAAGCTTAATAGTGAAAGGATCAATTATTCCAAGTATTTGATTTGATGTATTTAAAGTATCAGTAACACTATGATGATACTGTCAGAATCAACTGACAATACTGCAAAGTGCTCTTCTACACTAAAAACAACATTAGTCATTTGTCCTGAAGTCAGATTAAAGTAATTACTATAAAACACTGACACATATAGAATAACACTTGTGGTAGTAGGAGTATTCATGATCCCTGAAGGACGAGTCCAACAATCTGGTTGACCCCCTGACCTTTAGTGCAGTGCCACAGTGAGGTCAGAATCATAAATGTCGTCCAGAGTACAAATTTACAATCATCTAGCTAGCTAATGTTTCATTTTTATTTTGTGTCAGACTCCACATATCCACAAAACATAAATTTAAAACAGCCACAAAATAAACCTTTTAATCTGAATTAATGTGCAGTGACTAATTGGCGATGTGGTCACTGGTCATTTCTCTAGCTGAGGATGTTTTATCCCGGTGATGTGACCCAAACAAGAACAAGTGCACGATTCAAATGTTTGTAATTGGATTTCTAGAGTTTCCTGATCACTTTTCTTCAGAGGAGCTCCAGAGGGCGGCTCAGGCCTGACAGAGCCAGGAGGTTCGTGGTGTAAGAGAATGTAGCTCTGACAGCAAACAGAGATCTGACCAATTTTTATATGAAAATAAATCATGATAGAATTGAGATTCTTATCAATATTTAATTGAAATTGTAGTAACATTTTATTATTTCAGATTAGTGCTGTTGTTGGCATTTCTTACATATTTTATTTTTACATATGTGTATCCACAAACAGTATATTTCATCTTAAAAGTTTTTAAATGTGACTCTTACATGTTTTACTTAAGTATTTACTTCACTTTAAATGTGTCGTCCTGGTTTCAGCACAGCATGTGAAGAAATTCTAAACCTGCACATCTTTGACAGTAAACAATAATTTGATTATCACTGTATTAACACTGCGTACAGCTTTATACTTTACGGATACTCTTTAACTTGTAAAAGTACCATTTGTAGCCTGTCTGTGACAGTAATTTATTTATCTTTATATAATTATAGATGTTTATAGACGTTTTCTTTTATTTCATTGTTGTTCATGCTTAACTTTAACCCTTGTGTTTAGCTTTTAGAAGCAGTTAATAAAAAGGTTTATGACAAACTATAATGTGGCTTTAAGCAGATTCTTCTACTTCTTATTTCCTCTGCGTGTTTTTGGAAAACTATAATTTCTATTGTGGGAATCCTCAAATTAATTCTTCTCTGTGAACCAATTAGATATAATCACTTAACTTATTCACATAAGTGTGACTAAGATCAATGTTTTCTTTTTATTAGAGACATGAGAACAAGCAACATTCAACAGAAAAAACACAATAACAATAATAATAATGACAGTAAGAGAAATTAAGGAATTTAACTTGAGGAGAGTTTACAGTTCATTTATATTCAAAAGGTGAATTGTACCTAAAAGCACTCCTGCTATGAATTTATCTGAGGATGTCTAATGTATTTTAATAGGATAAAACACAGTTGTAATAAAATAAAAATGTATTTGTTAGTGAAATTAGAATTGTTCACATATAATATTTATTAATGAACACATACATTTGTTTACATGGGTCTACAAATAGATTATTGCCTGTTAAGAAAGAGTTAAATTTATTGTTTATACATGTTGAACACTTTTATCTAACGATCTGTGTGTTAGTAAGTTTAGTGTATCTGTTGCTAACAGAGCAAACATGTTTTTAACATATTAAAGACACCAAATTTTGATTCAAATGACTAAACACAGTCAAAACGTCACATGTGCCAAACCCATTCATATTACTATGAGCACTGTCATGAGAGACAAGGCCTTTCTAAAGACTGCGAGGTACCCGGTGCCTGAAAAACTGGACATAACCTCGGCATTCTGTGGGCTTCAATAGTAAGTTGCTGAGTAAGGGGTTCTTTGAGGGGGCCACTGGTCCTTTGGTCAGGTATAAAAGGAAAGGGTTAAACCAGGTAGGAAGGCAGTACAGGAGCAACAGCAACATCACATCTACAGCCAACATGAGCAACACCGGCATGAGCATGAGGGGCAAGGTAATTAAAAGTTTAATGTATTTTTAATGAGTACAACTTACAGTTTTACTCATTTACTACTAGTTTTCATTACCATCACAATTTACTGTTTTCAGATCATCTTCTACGAGGACAGGAACTTCCAGGGTCGCTCCTATGAGTGCATGAGCGACTGCTCCGACATGACCTCCTACCTGAGCAGGTGTCACTCCTGCAGGGTGGAGAGCGGCTGCTTCATGGTCTACGAGCGCCCCAACTACATGGGAAACCAGTATTTTATGAGGAGGGGCGAGTACGCTGACTACATGAGCATGATGGGAATGAGAGACTGCATCAGGTCTTGTCGTATGATCCCCATGGTGAGTGTAGAGTAGAGTATAAGACACTGACTTCTAATAAGAGTAGAGTATAAGACACTGACCCCACACTGATGTAAACTCCAACTGTTCTCCAACTTACAGCACAGAGGACAGTTCAGGATGAGGATCTACGAGAGGGAGAACTTCGGGGGTCAGATGTACGAGCTGATGGACGACTGTGACAACATCATGGACCGCTACCGTATGTCCGACTGCATGTCCTCCCATGTGATGGACGGCCACTGGCTGATGTACGAGCAGCCCCACTACAGAGGCAGGATGATGTACCTGAGGCCCGGAGAGTACAGGAGCTTCAGGGAGATGGGAATGAGCGGCATGAGGTTCATGAGCATGAAGCGCATCATGGATTCCTGCTACTAAATGTTTGCTAAAAATTCAATGAATGTTTCAAACACCACTAAATAAAGTAACTGCACTATCTTAACTTTTGTCAAGTTTATTGTCCAAGTGTCACATTGAAAAATATCTGGAATTATGTAATAATATGTGAGGAGTAAAGAAATTCACTGTTTTATTTATATTAGCTGCTGCTAGCAAACACAGTTTAAATTGTTTTAAATTTTCCAGTATCTTCATCTGACAAACACAACAAACCTACAGACTAAAGGCAAAACACTGATATTGTCTTTCTTCGTGTTTACAGGTTAAAAATAATAAAAACTGATACGATGAAAATTAACATTAAAATCAGAGCAAAGTAAAAATCGTAAAACATATAGAAAACAGTATTGATGTGTTTACCTGTCTGTTACATGAACACTCAGAACACCATCAACTATACCTGATAACTGTAATAATAATTATAACGTGAAATTACAGCACAAATCATTCATGATTCATTATCACAAAATCCACTATATGTTGATATGCTGAGGTTTGAAGGTGCAAGTATTAAAACTTTCCTCTTTACTTCCTGGGAATGCTCCACCTTTCCAGGATAATGATAAGTTCATGTTGTCAATAATAAATCATGAATGTTTGCATTTCAGATGATTTTATCATTTTTTCAGTGGTCGGTCATCATTTTGTTATAATGTTATAATAATAATATTATGTTGTTATAATGCTTTGGTTCAGTAGAGTTACTTGTAGCACCACCCACCAGTAGGCCAGTAGGTGCCTTATCGCTGATATATGTGGTAAATTGGCAAACAACCAGCGACTGTACTAAATATGACAGATTAAGAGTACAGTAGGTGACATAACGTAATAGACCGCGTAGGGAGGTCAGGATGGATGGGTCGAACAAAGCACGAGAGACATCAGGTTGGTTCCTCTTTTAAACCAATAGTCGATATTGTAACTTAAACACAAACCATGACGTTTTTTTCTAAACCTAACTATTAGTTTTATTAATAAACATAACTTTGTAGTTTTTGGTGCGATAAATGTAATAAAGCTGTAGCTCTGAATTTACTGCAGCCACCCCTGATGTACAGTATCTGAACTGATAAAAATAGGTAACAGACTTTGAATCTATTGATAACGTCTAAATGATGTGAGCATGTTTTCTGTAGCAATGTCAGTTGAAGTTCATAGATTATTTGGAGCCATACCTCATACAAGAAATAAGATTATTGATGTCCATTACATAAAACTATGATGTTGTTAAATTCAGGAAACAGAAAAGAAATATTAATGTTCAGTTTTACCATATGAAGTAGGGGTTTGTTAGTTTTTGATCATGCTTCAATATGTTTTTATTACAACAGTTAAAAAAGGCAAAACATAAAGCATCTTTAAATTTAGTTTAATATTAGAACGACAGAGTGTCCCTTGAGGCGTAATATATTTCATTATGTTCAATAATTGGACAATTAAATTAGAAGAATTGAATTATGTATCATCAAATACCTACAGTGATATACAATCCTGTGAGGTTCAGCTGAATTTGTTTTAGTGTGTGTAAAAAATAAAATGAAACTTTGTAAACTATATATATATTTGATATAACTAACTGATATAAGAATTTTAGTTTGTTATAGACCAGAAAATTATTCTTATGTGTGGCATAAACAGATAATATGGAAAATACAAAAAATGTCTGTCTAAAAAAAAGTCTCGTAGAACTAAATTAAAACTCAAATTGCTGAATCAATCTATGTTTAGAATTTTCTTCCCCAAGTATAATTTTACATTTCAGTTTCTTCCATGCAAAATAAAATCCCCAAAGTGTAAACTCCAGTTTCCATTATTTAAAATCATCAGTTCAGTCTGTAACATGACTTTAGCTGAACGGCCAGACTGAAACAGGCACAACAACCTTAGAAATAACAAATGAAGGCTTTGTGTTACCTGATCAAAAGGCTTACATTTCTAAAGTCTTCGAGGTCCCAGTCATGTGATTACACGACACAGTAACACAGGCCTGTACAGCTCTATACCATGTTGCTGGGTCAGGGCTTTAAACAATGGGGGCCCACTGACTCTGTAGGGTTTGGTGAAGTATAAAAGCAAGGGTTAAACAGACCAGGACAGCAGTGCAGCAGTAGCAGTAGCAACAGCAGCAGCTCACCTCTAAGTATGTCCACCACTGACATGAGCATGGGCAAGGTAAGCTTCCACACCATTTCAAACACCGATCACAAAGCTCCAATTTTTTCCACACTTTTCAAACCCTACATGTTTTTATGCTTTTGGTTTTCAGATCATCTTCTACGAGGACAGGAACTTCCAGGGTCGCTCCTATGAGTGCATGAGCGACTGCTCCGACATGTCCTCCTACCTGAGCAGGTGTCACTCCTGCAGGGTGGAGAGCGGCTGCTTCATGGTCTACGACCGCCCCAACTACATGGGAAACCAGTATTTCCTGAGGAGGGGCGAGTACTCTGACTACATGAGCATGATGGGATGGAGCGGTGGAATCAGGTCTTGCCGTATGATCCCCATGGTGAGTGTTAAGTAACATCAGCATCATTTGGTGGTTTTCATACATGTTTGTAATTTAAATGAATTAAATCATTTCTATTATCCCTCGTAAAACAGTACAGAGGACAGTTCAGGATGAGGATCTACGAGAGGGAGAACTTCGGTGGTCAGATGTATGAGCTGATGGACGACTGCGACAACATCATGGACCGCTACCGTATGTCCGACTGCATGTCCTCCCATGTGATGGACGGCCACTGGCTGATGTATGAGCAGCCCCACTACAGAGGCAGGATGATGTACCTGAGGCCCGGAGAGTACAGGAGCTTCAGGGAGATGGGAATGAGCGGCATGAGGTTCATGAGCATGAGGCGCATCACTGACATGTGCTAGGCATTGTCTGTCATTTTAAAATAAAAATTGAAAGATAAAACAAGAACTTTTCTGTCCTGTCATGTTTAGAAAGGCTGTGATTTTATGTGAAACATGAAATAAACAATTAGATTGATTATTATTAATAAGAAGAAAATATGAAAAGTTTCCAAACACCTGTTCTAAATCTAACAGGCTCCATATGACGAGTAAAAACATTTAAACAGTTCATATAAAATAACTGTTTAAAATGTGATAATACAACAAATACAAATGATTCATCACTGCAACCAACATCACAGTATCACAGAATCACAGTTTCATCTGATGAGGAACTTGATTAATCTACTAAATAAAATATACTAAATAAATTCCATTACAACTGGCCCAGTGGACTGATGAGTCATTAGAGGTTCATGGTTACTAATCTCCCGTAACAAGTTGTGAAGCTGTTGTAATTCTCTCTTTTTAAGACTAGTGTTTAATGCTTATCAGTACTCATTATAATTATTATTGTTGTTACAGATGTGGCCATTAAAGGCGCCACAAAATACAATAAGTTAAATATAAACAACAGGCTAATAAGTTGTCCAGTTAAAATGCATAAAAAGTCTCCATCTAATCAAAAGTAAAACCAATGTCATTTAGATGTATATAAACACTCACTGATGACATCATTTTATTAGGTACATCTGGACAATCTAATCCAGTCCAATACTGCAGCTCTGCCATGAATTATACATTTAAAACAATATACGTAATTTCCCACTTTTCAAGTTGAAACTACCATAAAGGTGATAATTCGTATTATATCACAGGGTGTTTCTAATGTTTTGGCCACTGGAATTAATGATGCACTTGAGTATGACGCTACTAGAACCTCATTAATAAATACATACTGCGGTAGAATTGTCATCTTTGTGACCATTTTACCTTTAAAACAGAGAAATAATCATCTTTATTTAAGTAGAAGTTATGGCAAAACTGCTGTTTTGGATTGCATTAGATTGTCCAGGTGTAGCTAATAAAGTGGATAATGAGCGTGTAGTCCACAACCTACTGAGGAGGCTTCAATGTACAGCACTGTGAATTCTAAACATGGGCTAAAATGTATTTAACCCATGCTTCACTCAAATAATTCTGCATTAAACTGCATTGAAAACACATTACAACCCCCTTCAACATGCTTTACAGAAGATAGATTTCAAGTGATGTAAATACACAAACAGATGATAACATCTTGCAACTGTGCAAAAAAATCTGAACATAAAGCAACTGGACAACATTTGATACAACATATAGAAACAGCTATTTGTTGGCACTCCTGCAAAAATATATGTGAACTCTCCATCTTTATTTTTTTAGTATGCTACTACTTTAACTGGAAATTGTCTTGATAATATTCAAAGTTTTAAAATGACAAAGGCAGATGCCATTTGATCTAGAATGATAAACCCGGGGAGAGGATGCATAATAACCCCTTTCCTATCAGCAATCACAAACACAGGGACTAACACTGCATGCTGCTGACTCATGGTATCCATACAATGCTGCATTGATTGTGTGGATGTCACGTTAGGTATTAAAAAGGCTTAAATCCCGGATAGGACTGCTATAGCATCACTGAGCGTATCAGCCACCATGCACGGCAAGGTAGGAGTTCTGTTCTATACTATATAATTTATTTTTTACACACTTTCAGCTCTTGTGATTGTTTTTAAAACTGGCTACATGAATGCATCCACATCACATTAGGATTCAGTTATGTTCACATTCGATCACCCTCATCAAAATGCATGGACTTCAGCTGCTTTGTTGGTTTTCAGATCATCTTCTACGAGGACAAGAACTTCCAGGGTCGCTCCTATGAGACCAGCAGCGACTGCTCCGACATGTCCTCCTACCTGAGCAGGTGTCACTCCTGCAGGGTGGAGAGCGGCTGCTTCATGGTGTATGAACGCCCCAACTTCATGGGTCAGCAGTACTTCCTGAGGAGAGGAGAGTACTCTGACTATCAGCGCATGATGGGCTTCAGTGACTGCATCAGGTCTTGTCGCATGATCCCCATGGTATGAAACTCCTAATGTAGGAAATCCAAAGCACTAAGGATTCAAAAAGTTCCATCAAAATGTCCAATCACTGTATTTCCACTGTCTCTTAACAGCATAAAGGCTCCTACAGAATAAAGATCTACGAGAGGGAGAACTTCAGTGGTCAGATGAATGAGCTGATGGACGACTGCGACAACATCCAGAACCGCTACCAAATGTCTGACTGCCAGTCCTGCCACGTGATGGACGGCCACTGGCTGATGTACGAGCAGCCCCACTACAGAGGCAGGATGATGTACCTGAGGCCCGGAGAGTACAGGAGCTTCAGGGAGATGGGGTACGATGGAATGACCTTCAGCTCCGTCAGACGCATCACAGACTCCTGTTAACTTTACAGAATCAACTGTTTTTAAAACATCTAAATGAATAAAGCTGTTTTCATATTCAACATGGCATTTTTCATCTTTAATGTTGGTAACCTAATAATTGGATTTAAATGTGCTTTATATTGCATAATGTGAAAGAACAAATATTTTATGCGGCGTTTTAAAGTCGGTTCTAAGACACAATCCATGAAGACTGTGCAGCGCCAACAAACCAAAATGGTTTAAAATAAAATAAAAGGGTTTCAATGCAGACTGTATGGATTGGAAGTGAAATGATACTGGACACCTTACTGTATCAGCAAGTTTGAGAATGATTGAATCTTGACATTTTGGGGGTCGAATGTTGAAAATGCTGCAGAGTTGGATGTAACTAAAATTAAGGATGTGCAGATTGATTCCAGGCGTCAGGTTCCGGCTTCTGTCAAAATACAAACACAGTGTGCAAGAAAGTCTTCTCTGTGTGTGATGACTGGCCACGTTTCAGGTTACTGTCTCACAGTGATATAAGATTGAGGTACATTGAATAGACAGGGTAAAAGTTGGAAAATGATTAGAACTTGATTAAGGTCTGGTTTAGAGACGGTCTTTTAACGTCATGCTTCACAATGAACGCAGTGCTGCGTAGTTGGAATAACTTTACTTATTATTAGTATTGTTATATTATTCACATCAGGAAAGTGTGTGGAGACTTTCTAACATTCAGGTCATTGTTATCCTGAATGTGCTGTTTGCTGAAGGCTTCATAACTTCTGAGTGGCTGGAAGTCCCAGGTATTTAAACTGATAACACCTTGGGGTGGTTAGGAGCACCTGCATGATGCTATGTCGTTAGGGTCAAGTGTGAATGGCTGTAAAGTGCCTGGGGTTGGATGACAGGGTGGTGTTGTAAGAGTCTCAGATTTAAAACCTTAAACCTTAAGTGTATATAGGAAATAATACAGTTACTTCCAGTATTATAAGATCTGAGCAGTCAAATACTAACTCTCTCTTTTAGGATTTTTACATTTTAAAACGCAAAACAGTCCAATGCTTCTCAGATAATTAACACTTGTTATGTTAAAGCTGCATCTGATGGTTTTTGACACTAGAGGGCAGAAACAATTTGACAGAACTGCAGCTCGGCTCAACACAAACAATTCACATTTTAAAATTCAACCTGGTTGTGTCTATGTCTCCAGACTCTGTGGTTGCCAAAGTGATTTATAGTTTCTTGGTCGCCTACCTACATTGAGTTCTCCTACAAAATCATTAATCAAATTCTAATATCAGACCTTTCAATGTATAAATAAACGTAGAAACCCACAGAGATGAAGCTGGGGTTTGTTTTTATGTAATGATTTACAGTGGAACAGAAAACCCACCTCCAACCATTTCAAAACACCGAACCAAGAAGATCTCCGTTATTGATTCATTTAAAATTAAATTCAGTTTCAAAGCAGAGTAGAGTCAAACGTTAGCTTCAAAACTTATAATGTGGTTGCTTATAAAGGTATAAATTCACTTGATTTTGCTATAAACATGTAGGAAAAACATGAATAGAGCAGGATCTATTATATACCAGGTAAGCTGGTTTATTTATTGCTCACAGGGGGCTTGTGTTTTTTAAGAATCACAGATTACGACATTATGAATAAAAATATATTCTTAACTCTATGTTTTAAGTTCATTGGGGAGATGCTTCACATGTAGTTGGACTTTATAAAAACAGCCTTTGTATTAATTAAATGTGTGATCTAAGAATTATGTTGTTGTTAAGTCTGAGACTTGTAAATTACTTTGCTGCGTAGTAATAAAACCTATTAAAGCCACTGTCAGTAACTTGTTAGAGTACTATTATTCTAGAAATATATATATTGAAATATTCTCTTTTGCAAATGTAAATATCAAATGATCTCACACAGGATTAGGTTTGTCTAAAATCATTCAGATGTTACCACAGTCTGTATAGGTGTAGCTGTGTATCTGTTCACTGATTAAAGTTTTAGCATGTTTTACCTGTTTAAACCATGAGACTGGGGGGGGTAACATATTTAATGAGCCTTTCAAAGAAAGGTATGTTTGTGGAAAGCGCGTTCTCTGTTATTCAGCAGCAAAGACAATACAAAGCGGGGCCTCTTCTCACAAATGCAACCACCGCAAATCACGATCTGTTGAAGGTCACTTTGAATTGAGCTATACACTGGGGCCTCTGCTCCATGTTGCTCTGTCAGGAATTTGAACAATGGGGTCATGTATCCTTTGGGCGCGAGGTCAGGTATAAAAGCGACGGTGGGACATGGAGAAAACTGTGCAGTCATTTTGAGGCAAAACAGCTTTAACTGTAGCCATGACCATGGGCAAGGTGTGTACAGCTTCTCCTCCAGAGTTGGAGCTTTTTTTAATCTGTTCAGCTGCTAAAACGTGTATTTTAAACAACATGTGGTGTCTTTCACGGTGGTTTCTTGTGTTTTTCAGATCATCTTCTACGAGGACAGGAACTTCCAGGGTCGTTCCTATGAGACCAGCAGCGACTGCTCTGACATGTCCTCCTACCTGAGCAGGTGTCACTCCTGCAGGGTGGAGAGCGGCTGCTTCATGGTCTACGACCGCCCCAACTTCATGGGAAACCAGTTCTTCGTCAGAAGGGGAGAGTACTCTGACTACCAGCGCATGGGCATGAGTGATTGCATTAGGTCTTGCCGCATGATCCCCATGGTACTGCCGCTCATTATTTGCTTTTCATTTGAAATCACAACTTAGATATGTGAAAATGTTGAACTTGAAAACAAAAAGAGGATTTCATGGTTACTCGTTTCACTTTACAGCACAGAGGACAGTTCAGGATGAGGATCTACGAGAGGGAGAACTTCGGTGGTCAGATGTACGAGCTGATGGACGACTGCGACAACATCATGGACCGCTACCGTATGTCCGACTGCATGTCCTGCAACGTGATGGACGGCCACTGGCTGATGTACGAGCAGCCCCACTACAGAGGCAGGATGATGTACCTGAGGCCCGGAGAGTACAGGAGCTTCAGGGAGATGGGAATGAGCGGCATGAGGTTCATGAGCATGAGGCGCATCATGGATTCCTGCTATTAGAGCTCCAGCACATAAAAACTGGATTTTAAATAAAATCTAGTGATTCTCTTTTAAATGAATTCTTCCATTACTTATTGCTGAAAACTGAAACTCACACAACTAATTACAACCTAAACTCACCGTAAAATGTTTTAGTCTGTCATGTAGTATCTCAAAAATGAAATATATATGTACTAAAATTAGGAGGTTTTAGAGTCACTACACTGCACTCCATCAGATGGCGGCACCCCCCCCCCATCATTAACCAACCTAGATTTCTAGGACAGGTGCTGTACACACAGTAACCATGTATTATATTTGGCATATAGAAACCTACACAGATTAATAATTTGTGTTTCTCTAATATAAAAGGAGGCCATTGAAACAACATGGATACTGCTGCTACTCCAAAGATTTTATACTGAAGCTTTATTTACCTCATGAAAAAAGCAGCCTTCATATTGAGACTGTAAATAATGTGAAATGTATTAGTGGAGTTACAACAGTACACCAGGTTAAATCATTATTAAATATAGTGCAGCTGGAACTAGAGGATTTTTCTTGAAAAGAAAACCATTACCCTCTATATCACGTGGTGTGTTTGCTAAATTGAAAGACACTAATTAAGATAATTTCCTAGTACAATCCAACAAATCCCCTAAAACCATCTTTTGTAATAGTACTAGTGTTGTAGTAGAGGAGAAGACAGGATGTTGTAGGTCAGATATTTCAGCAGACATCGGCTGTCTAAACTGAATTGATGTTTTAATTATTAATGTATTTACAACTTTTCATTTAGATAATTATTCAATTGTGAGCATGTGGTCATGTAGTTGTGAGTACAGAAAACGTTGGGTTGTAATTTCTGATTGTGCAGTTTAGTTGTATAGAAACTAATTTGGGGGATTTGTTAATGATAGTAGCTTTTTTCTAAAAGGCTGATATTTCACAACTATTGATTAAGAAGAACATAAGAGCCACAATCGTCCATCACTGTGATGCACCATGGGAATGGTTCAGCGTTTTGTTTCGCTGGTAGCATTTTGTCCTCAACAGCTATTTTGTAGAAGTCACAAACTAAAAAGGAACAAAACCTAAAATTGTCTTTAAATGTGGAAAGTGCTGAATTATCTTTGACGACACCTAATTCATGGCTTCTGCTCTCGCCACAGGTGAAAAATACTGTTTTCCTGCTTAAGTACAGTATGTATGAAACTCTGTAGTTTATTGATGTGACTGAGACAAAGAAAGATTTACAGATGATTTGACCATGACTACTGACACCTGTCAACCACCATGTTAGAGACAGAGTTCTGACCACCAACCATTCCTATCCTATTAGAAGTATGAATATTAACACAACATGCTACAGATTATTCTGAAACATGCTCAGCTTCACGTTCATGTTAACCCAAAATAGTGTCACGACAGCTGGAGACATCGCTGCCTCTCAGTCACCTGTCACCATTATGAACTGCAACTTCTGTGTTTTTGAATTTCACTGTATTTATACACGGGACTAGGCGCAGCGTTTGAGTAACCAGGTCCTGTGAGATGTCTATACTCATAATCTAAGGTCTACAAACTGTAATTCTAGGAACTGGATCCCACACAAAGATGGTGCTCACTCACTTTAAAGGAAACTGCTCACCTCAGGAGACTAAGAGTGAGTTTTTGCAGTTCAGCATGAAAGGTACAGTTGTAAAACAACTTGTTTCAGTTAAATAACAGTGAGCGGCCACAAAGGGAGACTGGTAGGAAGTCTGAACAATGTATTGGACATACTGGACACAACAGTGAGACACTACTGAGCAGGATTTGGACAATGTCTGGCTTGGGTGTTGATCCTCAAAATGTATTAGACCTATCCGATCATCTTGTGGGTTTTCAGTTGTTACAACAACAAGCTTTGTCAATGATCATAAAATACAAATATCTTAGATTTAGTCAATTGTTACTTTTACTAACTACACATTTATTTAGGTATATTATAATAATTAGCTTTCAGACAGTTTCCCACCTGTTGTTTTCACTATGGGACAGTTCGTACTGAGAAAGAAGGCACTTGACAAACACGGTTATGAATTAAACATCATTTTTATTTTAATCAAATACAGATGTCTAGCACATGTCAGTGATGCGCCTCATGCTCATGAACCTCATGCCGCTCATTCCCATCTCCCTGAAGCTCCTGTACTCTCCGGGCCTCAGGTACATCATCCTGCCTCTGTAGTGGGGCTGCTCGTACATCAGCCAGTGGCCGTCCATCACATGGGAGGACATGCAGTCGGACATACGGTAGCGGTCCATGATGTTGTCACAGTCGTCCATCAGCTCGTACATCTGACCCCCGAAGTTCTCCCTCTCGTAGATCCTCATCCTGAATGGACCTCTGTGCTGTAATACAATACAGGAAAAATGTAAATGGGACCAATACATATGAAGCATGTTAAAAGAAATCAAGGGGGCACATAGATGAAGTCTCTTACATAGGGAATCATTCTGCAGGATCTGATGGAGTCGAACATCATTCCCATGCTCATCATGCGCTGCATGTCATGGTACTCTCCTCTCCTCAGGAAGAACTGCTGACCCATGTAGTTGGGGCGCTCGTAGACCATGAAGCAGCCACTCTCCACCCTGCAGGACTGACACCTGCTCAGGTAGGAGGACATGTCAGAGCAGTCGCTCATGCACTCATAGGAGCGACCCTGGAAGTTCCTGTCCTCGTAGAACACGATCTGAAACAGAGAGCACAGGACAAATAAGGTTTGAAGAATCAAATAATGTTAACATTTATTCTGCAGCGTAAAAAAATAATTTTCTATAATAGATATTAATATTTGTGAAAACATAAATAAATGTCACTTTACCTTGCCCATGATGGTGGTTTAGGTTGTTCCCAGTGGATGGTTCAACTTGCTCTGCCAACTCCATGATTCCAGCGCCTTTTTATACAGTAACCCAGGGGCCATGAGGTGTTGTTATTCAAATGCAAAAAGCTGATGAATTAGCAGGATGACTTTTGCTGAACAGGGCCTATAAATGTGTAACAATGGTTCTCTGTCTATATATTTCTGGCAGCAGACATCTGCATTGTCTGTTATAAGCATAAGCTTTGTGTGTGTTCAGTTCTCAGTCAGAAGGTTCTGCGCATACGGTCTGATTATCACTGATGGAAGGAACATCCCTGACAAACCCATGAGAGAGCCAGAACCTGTGCAAATGTTCAGTTAATAATAAGAATTAAAGATACTGGGTATCATCTGTAGTTTCATGTTCTCTAGTTTCGACTCACAACAAATCATATCAATCCAGTTTCATGTGATCGAACGTACGTACGTGTCAGTTTCATTTAAAAGGCCGTTTGTGCAGCACTCTGATTTAACTGTAAGAAGGAATTGTGACGATAGAGAAAGACGCTATGACCACCACTACACTTTAGTTAAACTAACAGATGTAATCAATAAAACTGAACGTGAAAACTGCAGAAAATGAAATGAAATACTTTTTATATCCCCCAACCCTTCCTCTAAGTGGTTTGGTTCAAGTCACTGAGAAAAACTTTGTAGGGTGATACAATCTAAACGTGAGCCATTTCTGTAAGACGAGACTCCTGTAATGCATTAATACATTTAACAGCACACAGTCGACAGGCGAATGAGCTGTGGCACTTAAATAAAATTAAACAATAAACTTTATTTTGTTTTATTTCATGTTATGTTGTGTGTGTTGGACTAGTTGCTAGAACTTGATCCTGTCTATATGTCCTGTGTGTATTTACTCAATGTCCATTGTTGTTACTAATTAAACTGAATCTACCCTTACTGACTGTAAAAATATTTATTTATTATATAAAATCCATCTAAGTCTAGTCATGCAATGATTTAGTACCTAATACTTTCATACTATATATTAACTTAACTACTTTATACTCAAGTACTAATTTAACACAGACTAATATGAAAATAAAAGAGTCAATATTACAGTATCCTGTACCTCTTAACATGCAGAGGTTAAATAATGTATTCACCCAATGTCTGTTGTTGTTATTAATTGAGCTGAATCTACTATAACTAACTGTAAAAATGTTTATTTATAATAAAAAATATCCCTCTAAGTCCAGTCATGCATTTATTTGGTATATAATACCATCATACTACATAATAATTTATTAACTAATTTATACTCAGAACAATGTGAACATAAGAGAGTCAATATTACAGATGAAAAGATTGAGTGTTGCCCATTTGATGGGTAGTTTATTTGCTTTAAACCAGTTGCAGTACAGTTATAGATGCTTCTTGTGACCTGCAGTAACCACAGAGTAAGAAAAAGCTAAATAAAAAAAGTATTTTACAGTCTGGTTCATAGTAATTACAGATTAAGTAGAAGTCTTTTCACGACTTTCTGATGCCGTCTAAAGTTCGTCTTTATAAATCAATGACAACGCTTTCACAGAGGAGGTTAAAAATTCAACATTTTTAATAAACAAAGTGTTTGATATTTACAGCAAGGTTTCACTTGATGGCTAAAATTCGGTGACCCTCCTGAAGGAGCCGACAATGGCGCAGGTGGCGCACCAGTCGCGGTACCTCCTGTACTCCCCAGGTCTCAGGAAGTACTGTCTGCCTCTGTAGTTGGGGTACTCATAGAAGATCCAGTAGCCATTCATAACATTACTGGAGTAGACATGGCGGTGGTGGAAACGGTCAGACACACAGGGACAGTCATCCATGAACTCCATCATGTGACCACTGAAGTCAGGCTTCTCGTAGATGCGCAATCTGTAGGAGCCTCGATACTGTGGGAGTACAGGGACATGATGATTCACAAATCAAACTTAACACAGAAATGTTTCCAAATCCTGAACCCAACTCTATCCTGTCTTGACAAAGTCGGTCCCTCTTACCATTGGAATCATCCGGCACGAGCGGATACAGCTACTGAAGCCCATCCACCTCTGGTAGTCTGGATACTCTCCCCTCCTCATGAAGTACTGATGGCCCATGAAGTTGGGTCGCTCATAGATCATGAAGCAGCCGCTCTCCACCCTGATGGAGTTGCAGCGGCTGAAGTACGAGTGAAGGTCTGTGCAGTCGTTGCTGCACTCATAGCTCCGACCCTGGAAGTTCTTGTCCTCGTAAAAGATAATCTGGTAGAAAGCAGAAGAGTGGAGAGCTGAGGTGAAGCTCACTTTGATGACACGAGTTCAGCTCCGTGTTCAACAGGAAACAATATAAGCTGAGAGGAAAAACAGTACTTACCTTGCCCATGGTCTCCGTTGGAGAGATTCCCCATGTTTTCAGGGCTTTTTATACTACCTTTGGACAAACATAGTATTGTTATTCAAATTCTCTCATAGTTATAACTGAAGGCTACTGGCACATGTTTAGCTTTTTGTTGGAGCACAACATTGGGTCAGAAATATGGATTTGTATTTGAAAAAAAGAATAAATAATTAACTGGTTTGGTGTTTTGACAGGCATGGACAAAGGAAAAGACTAGTATGGTATCCACACGTCCAGTGGACAATGGCTGCAGAACAATATGGAACAGCCCTCTTGCATTAAATATGTTGTGTAACAGAGCAGGAAGCCACTGACTGCTCCCACTGCTCTACTACACCAACTCCACTGTATGCTAATACATAGGTGCTGGATGTAAAGAAATTTTATTAGGCTTTATGCAATGTAGTATACACGTTTACACTGCACTACATGCTGCCCGCATGTTTATGGGATGTCTACTTTTATTCAGTTTCCCAACGCTTCATTTATAGCTTCAGGATTTTTTTCAGCTGACAGTTTTCACTTAGTGGACTTCCTCTGCAAGGATACACAGCAAGTTTAATAATATGATGACCGTCGTGTCTTATATCATGACACTAATGTGCACCACTGAATGTGTGTACTGTCTGTTTAAATACATTTAATTATTCATATGCATCTAGCCAGAAAAATATTTTCACAGCATCATGTTATTTATTTGACAGTGCCGTGCTTTGCGGATACAAAACTATCCACAGGCCTATAAATAAAACAATGAGAATAATGACCGGAACCCGTTTCATTTAATTTATTACTAAAAGGACTGTGAAGAACATGTAGTCAATGTTTCAGTCCAGTATACAAACATTTAGATGTCACATGTTACTGTTAATGTGAATATTAAATATTGATACTACACAGTTATATTAAAATAAATAAATATGGTTATTGTGATCTGAGGAAAACCAGATATAAATTGACTTTTTATCTCCAGTGGACAGAAAATTAAATTCAATCCACCAAATCACAAATATCTAAAACAACTGGAAACAAGGTGTAAAACTCTCTGGATTTAACGTGTTTTTAAGAAATAAAAAAGGTGCAGTAGCCGTTAGTCAACAATGTAATATGACATTTGTCATCTTATCTCTCGTTTGTTTTTTCTGTGTAGTTTAAATTTCCATGTACATTTATGTACTTGTGTAGATGCACCCTCATATTATATCTCATATTATGTATTTTTGTTTTGGGGTTTGTCTAGATTATTACAATTTTACATTATTTTTTACATTCACTTCACTTTTCCATGTCACTTTCCTGTCTCCTGTCTATATCATCATTTCATTTTAATTTCATTAAGTGTATGTGTAAATTCAGCCTCCACAGAAACTAACTAATCTCATCGGGGGCACTAGCTGAGAGACCTGTTGCCTGTCAGGGACACTGATATTTTTCTCGAATAAAAGTGGAAGAAATCCATTTTATTCAGTCACAAATTAAAAAAATGTAAAGTTTTCAAAGTCATTTACAAAAAGAAACTGAAGCTCATTATGTAATAATTCTTCTTCACCCTGGTGACCAAAGACAAATTTGCGAGGCAACAAACCACAGCCAAGAACCGCCACAGACAAAAACGTGAATGTTTTGTTAAGCAGTTAATCTTTATTGTGGAGATAAACAGTTAAACTTGGGGAAATGCATTTAGATGACGCTTGACTTCAGTTAAAGTCGGTGATTCTTCTGATGGAACCAACTCTTGGGCTGACGCCTCCCCAGTCGCTGTACCTCCTGTACTCTCCTGGCCTCAGGTAGTACACTCTGCCCTTGTAGTTTGGCTGGTCATACAGCAGCCAGTGGCCATCCATCACGTTGCAGGAGTTAAAGTCAGACATGCTGAGGCGATCCTGCAGATTTGGACAGTCGTCCACCAGCTCGTGCATCTGCCCGGACATGTCGAAGCGTTCGTAAAGCCTCACCCTGTAGGAGCCTCGGTGCTGGCACAGAACGGAAAGCTCAGTTACTATCTCCAGGTCAGTAATACATCTCATTTGCAGATATTTCTGTATTTGCTATTGTGAAATAAACTTTACCACTGACCCCAACACTTTCTGCTCAATAAAACTCAAACACAGCCTTTATGACCTACCTGGGGGATCATGCGACAAGATCTGACACAATCGTTGATGCCAATCATGCGCTGGTTATCAGAGTACTCCCCTCTCCTCAGGTAGTACTGGTTGCCCATGTAGTTGGGCCTCTCATAAATCATGAAGCAGCCACTCTCCACCCTGATGGAGTTACACCTATTGAAGTAGGAGTGAAGGTCGGCACAGTCGCTGCTGCACTCATGAGAGCGCCCTTGGAAGTTTCTGTCTTCGTAAAATATGATCTGGAAAAACAATCATTGCATACACAGATGAGAGTTTCCACTTTTAACGCAGTGCTGTGATGCAAAAGCTGCTAAAAAGTAAACTCTCATAAATCGTTCAGTAAAATACTGGCATGTAGAAAGTATGGGTAAATCCATAACATTTAGTTTTCTTTACCTTTCCCATGTTGGCACCAGACTGTTTGACCGGTCAATGCTGTCTCTGAGCCAAGCCACTGTGCTTTATAAAAAAAAGAAAGAAAGGGCAGCTGTGTGATTGCACAGCATAAAGTATTGTCATTCAAATATATCCCTCACGGTGATGGTAGATCAGGGGTGGGGGTGAGTGGGTGGGTGGGAAAAATCTGTTTATGTATAGATGACTCTTGGTGTGAAATGATTTATTGTTCTTTCCTCCATGTTCATCACAATTTCCTCCCGAAAAAGCCAGAGGACAATAGACTGATAGAGGGTGAACTGCACAGCATCAGCAGGATTAAACTGATATTTAACAAAGCCAACACGCTACAATCTATACAACATATCAGCTAAACAGATGTGTACGATAACATGTTGAATTTTACTTCATACAAAGGACTCATCTTACATCAGATATAATCTCACTCGCACAATGTTTACAACTCGTGCTGTGGTTTTAAACGTCTTTTTAAAAGTCTCTTACATAACTCAATGGACTTTGACGACACTATTTTGCAATTGTTTTATTACAGCAGTGTATGAGTGATCAACATGTCCAAAAATAGTTTAGTTTAGTTGTTGTTTGGTTCCTGATGTGTGAGGGCTGTGGAATGAGTCTCTTTTTGAGGACATCCTCATATCAAATATCAACAATTCAGATTTTATTTCATGAGATTTTTATCTTAATTCTATGTAAAATTACCAAATATTACCAAGAATAATCTTTAGGTACAGCATATTGTACTTTCTATAGTTTAGTATTATCTGATCATGAAACCTTTCTTAAACCTCCATGAAGCTCTAGGATCCTCAAAAACAGATCAGTAGTCCATGATGCGCCTGATGGAGCCAACCCTGGCGCTCCTGCCGCCCCACTCGCTGAACCTCTTGTACTCTCCAGGCCTAATCAGATACATCCTTCCCAGGTAGTTCGGGTGCTCATAGAAGAGCCAGTTGCCGTTGGTGACATGACAGGAGAAGATGCCTTTTGCGTGGAAGCGGTCCATGATGCTGGGGCAGTCTTCATCCAGGTCCATCACTTGACCTCCAAACTCGATCCGCTCATACAGGCGCATGTTGAATGATCCAGGTTCCTGATTTTTGGATGAGAGACATAAATCAATTGAGCTTCATATGTACTGAATATGTCACGTTATCATGTCAGTGCAATGTTCAATGACAGATCAAGATTTTGTGTAGGCATTTTTGGTCCTCAGAGGATGAATCCTAATGACTTTGGTGATCTTGTGCCTCTTACTCTTGCAGCTCAACATTAAAGTTATACTGAGATATGGTTCAGCATCTACAGGTTAGATTAGAACACAACATGTTGCATTAAAGTCCCCAGAGGTTGAATCCCACAGACTTTGTTGATTCCTTGTTGTTTCCTCTGGCACCACCATCAGGACCTTTGTGGTTTTGAGTGAAATAACAAAGGTCCTGTAAATGCCTTTATCATTAGCTTGGTTTTGACTAGAAACAGAAACTCACCGTGGGGATGAGGCGGCAGGAGCTGACAGAGTCACTGACGCCCATCCAGTGATGGAAGTCTGGATACTCCCCTCTGCTCAGGTAGTATTGGCTCCCATTGTAATTGGGTTTTTCATAAATCATAAAACAGCCGCTCTCCACCTGGATGGAGTTGCAGCAGCTGAGGAGGCACATCAAGTCTGCACAGTCATTGCTGCACTCAACATGACGCCCGGAGAAGTTCTTGTCCTCATAGAAAATAATCTGGGCATGAAAAACATAGTTTTGTTAAGAAATGGACATCTTTGGCTTTCATCTTGCACAATCTGTTTATGCAGTTTAGTGTACAACTGACTGGACCACTTCAATTCACTTGGACTTAGTTTGATCAGGACGGCCTGTTTGCACGTTGTTTACTTCACAATAAGAGCTTTTTTCTATCGCATCCATTACAAGAACAAAACTGAAAACGAACAATGTGCTGTCATCCTCTGGGAGTGGGTGTACTGGGAGCTGTGATGTTTACCTTCCCCATATTGGCCGGTTTGGCCTGTCCTGTGTTATCCATCCGGCTCTTTGAAGACTCCCACCTGGCACATATATAGTGAATGTGAAATGCTGACTCTGCACGTGACATTCACATTGTAACAGGCAGGAATCTTTGGCATTTGTGGAACAGTGTTACCGTGAAGAGATGATCAGGACTGATGTTTGCACAGGTGAGAGCTGTGATGTTGTACAAGGTTCTGGTGATGTGGCAGCGCGTTAGAACAGCACTCCTGCACGCTTTGTGTTTTTGCACTACTCTTAAAATCAGGGCTGTTATTTGTAGTTTATTTGTACCCTCATTGAAGCTGTTTAAGTCTGTGTCAGACACGTTTGTATAAACACTGATGGAGCATTATTACTCAACTAGTTCCAAAATTCAGTCATGATAATGTCACATTATTGTTTTGTTGCCTTCATCTAAAAGTTATGTCTTGGACAGTTTTACTAGTTTCAGGTAGTGATTTTTTACACATGTTCAGAAACTGCTGCTTCTGTTTGATATACCTTTAACAGTGAGCAAATCAAGTACAAGTCATTTTTAAATTTCAAAATCTAAACTTCTAAAACACTACAACTGTTATTAATTCATATTTTACATTTTATAATGTATATATTTGTCTCATTTTTTGTCAGCAGCACATTAGTTTGAAGCTGTAACTCACTCGCTCTGCCCTCTGGTGGAGAGGCTCAAACACAGTAGTTCCAAACTAATAAAACCTTCAAATGCTCTGTCTATCTGTATTTTAGATTTTATATAGTTATATCATACAGTTTCCAAAGATAGGGATTAGCTCTGAATCTCAGTCCAAAGATCTTCAGTGTCACATTGATTTTACTCTAAGTACAGTAACATTAATAGTTAATGAAAAGCAGAAAGACTTTCCTTCAGCTCTACAATAGATAACGCTTGAATCTTGGTGTGATGTGTCTCAGTGCTTGCAGTACTTTATTCAATCCTCTGATGAGAGTCAGGATGTCAGGCCATGACCCTGTCGCATCCCCCTGGGGAAACATGCCCTCCAAACGCAGAGAGCAAGAACAAAACTGAATACACTTGAGCACTGACGCCATTTTATTCAGCGTGTGAAACAAAGCAAAGAGCAGACATTTCACAAGAACCATCCGTCTGTCTTTAGAGATCCATTAGGCGCCTGATGGAGCCGATCCTGGAGCTGTTGCCCCTCCACTCGCTGAAGCTCCTGTACTGTCCGGGCCTCAGGTAGTAGTGACGTCCCCTGTAGTGGGGATGCTCATACAGCAGCCAGTGGCCGTCCATCACGTTGCAAGAGTTAAAGTTGTACATGCGGAAACGCTCCATGAGGTTGGGGCAGTCTTCCATCAGCTCCATCATCTCCCCGCCCATGTCGAAATGTTCGTACAGCCTCATTCTAAAGCTGCCGGTGTGCTGAAAAGAGCAGGAGGGTCAAAGGGTCACATCATTCATCATCAGGCCTTAAAGAATTACTATTACGATATTCTGGAAAACAGCTTTTATAATTTGTTGTTAGATGTGAATACTGAGAGCACACATAAGTCTACAGTGACAATTAAGCTACCATGAGCAGCTAGTTAGATTAGCTTACACTAAAGACTGAAACAAAGGAATCACACAGCCCGGCTTCATCCATATGGAACAAAATCCATCTGCAACTGCAAAAAAACACTTTATATTACCCATATTTTCTAAATAACTATTCCCTCAAACCAGGGGTGGTCAATCCTGGTCCTTGAGGGCCACTACCCACTGCTGACTACCTGGATCAGGTCTGTTCAGCCAATCACAAGCAGTGAGAGCAGGGGTGGTTGGCTTAATATGTAATGAAGAATATAAAGTGGCCCAAGCCAACAGGTGTTTGTTAATAAAACAGTACCATACTGCATATTTCTATTTTTTCTACAGCTGTTAATACATGTGTAGTGTTTTACTCCTACGTCTAGAGTTACACACGAGTCCTTGATTCATTCTTTACCATTTTCGATTCTTTGTGAATCTATGAACAGTAAAATAGAGGAAGGTGAGGAAGTGTTTGTTGATGAATTACAATAGGTTCAAATATGGTTTTACACTTAAAATGTTCTGACTTCGGCTTACAACTACATCATAGCATGTTATTGTGATTTTAGTATGTTTTACTTTATTGTTTACATTATTTTATTTTGCCTTAATTTCCTAATGTGAAAAGTTTAGTTTTATCCTAACATGTATGAATGAGGAGTTCTGTTCACTCATTGGCTCAACATCACTTGGATCACGACTTACCAAGGGGATCATGCGGCAGGACCTGACACAGTCATTCATGCCTGTCATGCCCAGGTAGTCAGAGTATTCTCCCCTCCTCATGAAGAACTGGTTTCCCATGTAGTCAGGACGGTCGTAGATTATAAACATGCCACTCTCCACCCGGATGGAGCGGCAGCGGTTGAACATGGAGTGCAGGTCAGCACAGTCGCTCATGCACTCATAGTAACGGCCTCCAAAGTTCCTGTCCTCGTAGAAGATGATCTGATGGAGGAAAACAAGGCAGCGCATCCCAATCAGCTCTTTATTTCTACTACAGTGATTCACATGAAGTCTTTTTCAAGTATAAAACTGCACACAAACCTTTCCCATTGTGGCTCCTCCTGTTGGTCAAATGCTCTGGTGCTGGTTTATATTTCCTCAAACCACTAAAGGTAAAGTTCATCTTTATATACATTACCCTGTGGGAATAGGTGCTGCCACGCGTGTTGTTATTCAAATGAGGCCTGGTGTCAGCAGAGACTCTACAGGAGTCTTCCCATTCCTATTTGTCATGTCCTCTGTGAACAGGGTTGACAGACAGCACACAGCTTCCAGCATGAGCCGCAGTACAGCAGGCGCTAGAACAGTCACCGCTGAGCTCTTTCACCATCTTGTCTGTGTTTTAAAACTGAGATTCAGTGTATTTACACAGGGTATAAGAAAATAAAAATATAGTATGATGAAGTATGTTCCCTGTTGTAGCTTAAAACAGATGAATGATGTGCATGTGTGTCGCTTATCTGTCTAATATAGGGGAAAAATTAAAAACATAAGACTCAAGAGGGGCTTGGATTAATGTCTCAGTCCAACATGTAATTATAATTATTATAGTATTATAATAATTATGCCTGTTACATCGATGAGGCTCACACATTATAGTATAATTCCTCACGGTCAGTTTAAAACAGTGTAATCAATTATTAAGTGTAGGAATCAAAATATCAATAATTATATTAGAATTTCTGTTTTCAAACATGAGACCTAAAGATTTTCTTTCCCAAAATGGTCCCTTCACGTGTCACCCATTGAAATATTGATTCACAAGCACACAGGACGTAGTTTACAGTAGATCTGTTTATTCAGTTATTTAAAACAGCAGCATATTGATAAGCCAGGTCCGTCTTTAGCATAGTCGAATAAAACATCCCACTCCACATTATTTTATTAACATTACCAGTTGCCACAAATAGATGAGGAAAAGGGTGTAGTGTAAATAAAATCAAACAAAAATCAAGTGAGATTCCAGATTAAAACTCTGTGATTCTGCGGAAGGACCCGGTAGTGGCACAGGTTGCCCCCCAGTCACTGAACTTGCGGTACTCTCCGGGCCTCATGAAGTACTGCCGGCCGTGGTAGTTGGGGTGCTCGTACAGGGTCCAGTATCCATCCATGACGTTGCAGGAGTAGATGTCACGGCTGCGGAAATGATCCTGCACAGACTCACAGTCCTCGCTGAACTCCATCATCTGGCCCTGGAAGTTGGGCCGCTCATAGATGCGTATGCGGTAGGGGCCCTCACTAGTCTGGAGACACAGTGAAATAAAATACAAAGTTAGGACAGTGGCTCTTCTATAGTTGTCTCGAGTGTTAACTTATTTTGTTCTGGATCTGTTACTGATTGTTCTTCATTCTTTCGAATCACGATTAAAGAAACCTAACAATAAATCACATCTTTAACATTTTTGAAAGCTATATTTTAAAGGATTTAGGTTCTAAAGTTAATGGCATGTAGGCAAATGAGTTATGTTCAGTTAAAACCATTTAGTTTATGATCTTATACTGATTTTTGTAATAAGGTGCGTATTTGATGTGATGTGAATCACATATTTAGGTCTTTACTATATGAACAAACAACATAAAACAAGTGAATTCCTTCACTGTTTATCTAAAGTTACATGAACCACTGCAGTTACTCACATAAGAGAAGGTACGGCAGGAGCGGATGGTGTCGTTGTAGCCCATCCAGCGCTGGTAGTCTGGGTACTCCCCCCTGGTCAGGACGTACTGGTAGCCGGTGTAGTTGGGCTTCTCGTACAGCACCCAGCAGCCGCTCTCTACCTTGATGGAGTTGCAGCGGCTGAAGTGGGGGTGCATGTCAGGGCAGTCAGTGTCGCACTCATAGGAGCGGCCCTGGAAGTTTCTGTCCTCATAAAATATGATCTGGATCAAGGAGACAACAGATCAGATCAGAAGCCAATGCTCGGTTAGGCACAGTGCACCATAAAAGGTTTGTCACGTATTCATGTATTTCTTACACATGAAGTATTATAAAACCAGCAGTACTGTATTTAAACATGGTCTTACCAAGAAGATCTATTATTGTCTCTGTTCTGTCTACTAGAAATGATCTATTTACAGACCTACATCTTTCTTATCATCAAATAAAATGAAAGTGTGTTATTATCAGGTTTAAATAGTCCTCATAGCAGCGTTTCACTTACCTTAGCTTCATATCCAGAACCTAATCAAGTACTGTAGCTATGTTACCTTCGTGTTTTGTCCAAAAAGCATGTTTACATTCATCTGCAATAAATTATTAAACCATTACAGCCAGAAAACAGCAGCAACACTCTCTTACCTTACTACTCATCCTGCAAAGAGTGGTGGAGCCAGTCACCTATGGAAAATTGTGGTCTCACAAAGCACGACCAGAGCCCTGCTATATAAACCTCAATCAAAGGGTTAGCAGATCCCACTTTAGCTGTTTTTTCAATGAGCGGGGATTTAACGTGCTGGCATCGCTGCCAAAAGTCTTGATCCTGGGCATACAGCAAAAATCCCTGAATCATCAATGCAAAAGTCCAACCAGGCAAATTACTGACCCACTGTGCGCTCTTTATTGAGCAGAGACACGTTTTATCCACTAATCCATCATCTAGCGGATTCAAGTTCCCACGCAGAATGTCAGAAGTCATCACAAAACAACACAGCCTTTAACTGTTGGTTGAATTTTAAACAGACATGATGGAAAAGTGGAATATCTGCATTACTAGAGATATCATGAAATGTATCATAGCCATAGTCAGCTGTACAACAGGTTTACAGCCACAGCCTTCATCGTTTTAATGTTATCATCACAGTTATTTACAGCAGAAATCTAACTGAATAATGAGGATTTGTGTTTTTAAACTGCTTCCAAACGCTCAAGCTTTAAATCACTGTTTGTCACTGTGACAAAATAAAGTGACTAGAAGACGTAAAGAGAGCAGAAGTCTGGAAACTGTAAAACTCGAGCCCTGTTTTTCCAAAATATTACATATAAAGTTCATTGTAAGGACAGAGACAAAGCGCAGGAGGTGCATCTGGAAGGTGGACGTCAGTCCTGCAGAGACTCCTGTGAACCCTCATAGTGCTGAGCTCTGTCCTCATGACTCTCACTGCTGTCCTGAGGGTGAAACAGAGTGGAGGGGTGCTGTTAGATGAGGATCATGTCTGCTCAGAACCACAGGGCGGCAGCAGAGGTCTGCAGAAACTTGGGTGATGTGGACACTCACACTGAGGAAGGAGCCAGACGATGAGGAAGATGATGATGGAGACTGCACTGAAGCTGGAGCAGGTGGAGCACTCGCCTTCTCCCTCTCAGATTTCCATCTTTTCAACTTCAGATCTATGAGGAACATTAAATCAGTGTTTACATATAAAGTGTTCTGAGATGTTAATGTGTTGGGATAGGAGAAGTACTTCTAAAGTATTTCTATTTTACTAAGTATTTACTTTACGGTTACTATTTACTTACTATCTACCTCAACTAGCTGCTTGATTAACATTCTACTGATGCATCCAGTAGTACTTTTAATTAAACACTTAGGGTTTCATGCGTAGACATCACGCACACACCAAACGAGTTAAACGATTTCAGATTCCAGTTGAACATACAGTAACTACACACTTACTGTGCTTCTTGGAGTGGTGCACGGCCTTGTAAGAGCCGAGCATGGCAAACGGATGGTAGGACAGAGTGAAGGGGTAGACAATTACACCCTGCAGTTTAAAGAAAGAAAGAAAGAAATCAACACCTAAGTTATATAATGAAGATGATGCATGACTGGTGTATCTGTTACTAGTTGTACCTTAGACTGCTGGTTGGGGAATGAAGCCGCTGGTCTACATCTGTACAGAGCCAAGATTTCCTTCACTGGCAAACTGTTCTGGAGCATGAAAACATGCAAAGGTTCAAATTAAAAATCATTTTAAGATTAGGTTAGAGTAGTGAATATTATAGAGGACATGGAGTTTTTCTCTTTCTCTACTGACTCCTTTGTATTTTCTTGAAACTAAGGAAAAAGAAACACAACACAGAGGAGTCAAACACATCCCCCACCTGAGCCCAAAACTCTTTCACGGCTTTTTATTTCTTATTTAAGCTGCATTAATGTTTAAATAACACTTACCATAATGATCCCAGCAAAGGATGACAGGATCATAGCCTCCCGTTCAAAGCGATTAGGGTACTGACAACATCCTAAGCTGTGTGTTGCTCCACTGTGGGAGAGAGGAAAGTAGACTACGTGGTCTGAACGGATGATGGCAGATTGTTAGAGTTCTGATATTTTATGTCAGATCTCATATAAATACACGCCAGTGATGATGTCACATTACATTATAAAACGTTAAAGTATCCTTGTAATATTTGTGTAGCTTCTACTTCTTTTCTGATAGCAGTTAAACCAAAGCAGCTTACATGTCATCTCCGTCAGGAACTTCTGTTTCTTTCTTGCTGTCCAACCACCAAAAGGCAACACTGACGGCAAGATCATAGTGAGCCTGTAACATGCACACAAAGACGATATCTAGCAGATACAGTGCAGAGGTTTCTATGAATCATACTAAACATGAACATTTGGACTGCTTCTGAAAACACATGACCAAGCTGCTGCAGCAACTTATCTGGAATTACAATAACGAGCTCTGCTGCACACGGTCCGGATAGTATCTAATGTTTTTACCAGGTCATCCAGCACTGTGGAGGTCCCCTTCCCCTTTGGATCAAAAGACTTTTCTCTGAGTCTCTGCCCAATGTAATCATCACTGTTTGAATAAAAAAATGAAGGATTTGGTAGTAAAAAACTTTTATATGGAGCTTAAACAATATCTGGACATTTAAAATCCACTCACATCAGGGCCTCAACATCTCTTTTCAGCTGCTTTGCTTCCATTTCCTGAATTAATTATTTTTAACACAGCTCCTGCAAAGACAACAGGAAAACATTTACAGATTTTCTCTACAGCTTCCTAACAACCACGGTAGTGACTAAGGTTACTGTGGATAACAGTGTTACAATCATTTAATGCTGAGGTTGTATTGTGATGTAGTCAGGACAGTAACTCGACACCTGAGACCCAAACAAAGAGCCATCAACAAGAATCGAATCCAGTTCATCAAGTTCCCCTCAAAAAGACCGCAGAGAGCAGCAAATCCAAAACACAACCCGTCTCCTGTGAAGTAACACGTTTAATAAAAACTAGCATATTAAAAATGACAAATTCAAACGTGTGTGTGTACTCACCTCATACACACTTCACTGGAAAATAGAGAAAATGCTGTTTACAGTCCTTCAGTTAGTGCGATGATACAAAACCAACAAATACAGTTGTTTGCTGCCTGTTACATCGATGCTGCTCACGAAATGCTGAACAAAAAAGTCTCAGGTGAACAGTCTGAACTGAATTATTTACGACCAACCCCCCCGTCAATCTCTCTGAACATTACGAACCAGATATCACAAGTGCAGCAGTGCTTATCAGAACAGATCAGTTTCAGTGTTTGTCATGTGAAGCTGCGTCCAAACAAACACATAATACGTCTACAGGCAACAAAACACGGTGTCTGATGGACTAAAAAAAGAAAAAATTTTCTTTATTAAGCTCAAAGCAAAACTTTAAATAAATCAGGACAAAAAAAGAAACAAAAAATCAGTCAACAAGAACAGAGCTTTCCAGTGTCGGCTCCTTCACAGCCTTCTTCTGCCTCTTCTTCTTCTTTCCATCCTTAAACACCGGGGAGCTCAGAAACATGCTGTCCGTGAATTTATCTCCACGTCTGATTTTGCTGTTTGAAAACAGAAACAGAATGAATCACTTCGTCATGTCGTCTGGTAAAACTAATACTGTGACACGGACAAAGCCTCACCTGTTGAGGGGCGGCTCCTTGTAACTGACAACACCGTTCCTCCTCCTGGTTCTCCCACCGTTTTCACTGTCTGAGGCTGTAATAGTGTTGGTCAGTGATGTTAAGACTCTTCCTGTTGCAACTAACAACAAAACAGAATAAGTGACTCCTTCAGTAACTCAAAACAGGTCAAGCCATGCTAAGATTTACTATATACTATATATATATGATGTCAACTTGTCTAATCAATAATCTAACATGGAGATTTTCTATTACTGATGATGTACCCAACAATTGTTTTCATCATGATTAAGCTTTTGAGTATTTAATGAATCATTTTGTCTGTAAAATGACAATCCTTGTTATAATGTTCCATATTTTTAGTTGCGAGTCTGAATGCTATAATGAATTCCACACCTGGAGTGGTTTCAGTTGTGGCAGCGTCAGGCTCCTCGGTCACTGCTGCTGCACCCAGCGTCTCTCTGGTTGGACTAGCGAGTAAAGAGGCCGCCTCAGTTTCAGCAGTGCTGACATCTATGGCCAGCCAGGGCGGCATCTCATCCATCAGCAGGTCTCCCAGGTCCTGATGAACAGCATCATCGCTGTGGACGTCTGACACAGGAGATGTCCTCGTACGATTATGTGAAACACGGTCTTGAGTTTTCCGCCTATAGACAACAAACGTCTCTCTTGGATTTCTAGTTTCTGTAGATGTGTGGAGCTTGGATTTCTTTCTACACGGTTTTGGATTCAAATCCATCCTGGACTTTGACCTGGTGGGTTTTGAATCAGATAAGTGCTCAAAGATGTCGTCCTTTCCCCTGATGTAAGGCTGTGAGTCAACCGTTTCTAAGTCTTCTACATATTCTTCATTTCTTTCTGAACCAATGCCAGAGAGAGATGAGACATCACCAGGCTCCTGAACAGAACATGATTCATCCTTGGGTTTATAGTCTTTGTTTCTTCTATTCTTCTTTTTCTTGTCATCTATAACGTCACAGCCCTCCTCGTCCCCCCTCCGCACAGCTTTCTTCTTGCTGGATCGACTCGTTTCTTCTCTCCTGGGTTTTTTAGTTTGCTGAAACTCTGTGTCTGAAGAGCAGTCTTGGTCGAGCAGCAATTCGCCATGGTTCTCGTTGCTACCCAAGTCCTCTTGAAAGCTCTTTAAATCCTGAGTGGCCACCCAGGGGCGCTTACAGGAGCTCTGTGCATCCTCAGCAAAGCTTCTCTTGCTATGTCTCTGTGGATTTAATTCCGAAAAGTCACGTATGATACTTCCATTGATGAGTGTTGAGGATTCTTCTGCCTCACAGTTGGATCCTGCTCCAGAAACAGATTCTTGCTGTACAGCATCCTTTACTGGTGACACACTGTTTGATGAGATGCTGTCTGTGCCCACTGAGATAACAAATGTCCCTCTGCATCTCGAACTGTGACTTCCCCCAGATTTCGCCATGTCACGGGCATGAGAGGATAATTTTCCTTCATGTTCTACCTCTCCAGGCGTCATTTCATCTGCACAAATCAGGAACTCTCCAGGCAGTCCTTGATTCTGGCATGCTGCATTTGCTACTTCTTCCGCTTCATTATGGAGCGGGTCCAACTTGGAAGGACTGCTCTCCCTTTCATGAGTTGGTAAAGTGATAAATGTCTTCCTGGAGAGTGAAGACATCCTTCTGCCTTTAGTCCTGGACCTTCTACATGTGATTTTGGATACTGCTTCTTCTGTAGTATCTTTATCAGGATCTGTGAAATAATCATCAGATTTTGGTAAGAATATGTCACGGGACTCTGTCTTTGACTTGGTTGGATCCCGGGATTTGAATTTGTTCTTCACTTTTTTCTGATTGTTGCCAGCCTCAGACTTCAGACTCAGTTTGGGAATGCGTGAGGTGAGAACACTCTTGCACAATGTTTTAGGTGAAGGATGTGTGATAATTGATGATTCTGTGGCTGTATTTTCCTCTAGTGCACGGTCATCAGTCTGAAACGCTGTGTCAGTGGAATCAACCTGATCTGAGTCCTTCACAACTGACCAAGATGCTTCCTGGTCCTTATTCTTCTTGCTTTTCATTTTGCCACAGCGGCCTGTCTTTTTTACCTGGGTCTCTACAGTCATAATTTCAGCAGCATTACTCAGCGTCATCTCCATTGTTGTATTCAGAAGCACAGTCTTCTCTGGCTTGTTTCCAAGTTCTGTCTCACTGCCCACAACTGAGTCACTGGGAGGCCTCAAATCATCAGTGAGACAGGGACTGGATTTTTCATCTGAGGGGGTTTGAGTGTTCTGAGGATCGGGGGCATAGCTCATATCAAACCCTGGCTCAGAGAATATCATCGACAGCCTCTCTACTTCATCCCTTAGGCTGCTGGATTGACGGGATGCTCCTGGCAGACGAGCTTGTAGATGCTGACTTGAATGTCTCTTTTTATCCTCTGTGTTATCTGTGAGAAATCGGTTGTACAAAACACACAAATGACTATTTCCAGTAAAAGTACATCAGTATCTTAGGACAGACAACTGTAAAATATTTAACAGTGATTAACACAAAATATGTACAACTTGTATGCCCCTACCCCTGTAAATACCTTGGGTCATTCTGGGCCCACTCTGTGTAGAGAATGTGTTCTCTTCAAAGTTTTTTGGGGGTACTTCCAACAATTCTGCTGACGTGTCTGGCTGAGGAGGTACCTGTTGTGTAAGTCTAAAACAGGAAAGGTTAAGGGTAGAGATAAATAAATGTCACATAGCATTTACAGCTGCCTAAACATATAATGATTATTAGTTCATATTAATATGAATAAAACTAAAGCTTACCTTGAAAGTGGAGCATTTTCCTTAAAGATGGCACCAAATAAGCTCTTGTTATCTTTAAATGGTTTGCAGAGATCCTGAGGGTAAAACATACATCACTGTTTTTGTCTAGTTTAGTTTACTTTTAACCGTTTTATTATTATTCAGTCTTATACACATGTATGACTTTGTTTAAACAGCAGTCTTACAAGTCAACTCGTTTGGAACAATTGCTACAGAAACAACAGATAAACAAGTTTCTTAAATAGGAAAAAGTGTTTAAATTACTTTCTCTTGAGTAGCAGAAAATCATTATTAAATCAGTAATGTGTTTGTGTGTGTTCTGTTCCCTGTATCAAACAAAACAGAAATGCTTACACTGTCAGAGAAGAGGTCAGCCACTATGTCAAAATGCTGTATAGTGTTGCTATGGAGATTTTTCAAGACGAGGAGCTGTGAGAGAAAAAAACAATATGAACCGCCTGCAATAAACCATCAAACCATACAAAACATTTCTGAAATATCATATGTACTGTGATTAATACCTGCATGGTCAGAGATTGCCTTCTGCGCAACAGGTCTTTTCTAAATACATAAAATACAACAAACATACCAGTTTCCTGTCTTTGTATTTCCTGGTGGCCAGTTCAAAGCACAGAGCCTCCACTTGTTTCTGCAGGTTAACAATCTCTCTCTCCAGCTGTCTGCTCCTCTCCTTCTGGGCCTCCAAAGCAAGAGCTAAGGCCTTATTGTTTGTCTTCAAAGATACTTTGAAGAAGGAGGAGGTGTCTGGTGTGGTCACAAAAATGAATTCTTGTTAGGAGAACAACTTAACATCTATTTATACTTGTTACTTAGCAAATGTTTGAGCAACTATTATAATGTTGCTATACAACAAAAGGTCTCTCACTGAGAATCTTATTTTTGATCTTTGATGCTGCAGCTGAAGTCTGCTTGGAAGTTTGTAAAGGTGTCACTGTCTTCACAGGTAACATGACGGGATGAAAGTCAAGAATCACTTGCAAGAAAGAAATCAATAACCTGAAAGACAACAAAGGTTTAACACACAGAGCAGGATGCACCAAAGATTGCAAATGGTGGTTTTAATGGGCTTAACAACTCAATATAATGCAAGTTACTAATGTTAGTCACCCAGTAGTGGCATTAATAATATCTGTACAGTGTTTAATTAACACTAGTATCTATCAGTGCCCCACTGAGAATCTTTGGGATGTGTTGAAGAAGACTTTGCGCAGCAATCCGACTCTCCCATCATCAAAACAAGATGGTGAATATGTTCCATAATGAAAGCTAAAGGTGGCCAAACTAAATATTTATTTTATTTATTATTTACTTATTTATGGACTTTAGTGCAGCAGTCTGTGTGTATGTGTGTGTGTGCACATATGCAGTGGTCTTTTTAATTCTGACAATTAACATAATCATTTAAAGCTGTCTTGAGTTTAAAGAGTTTAAAGTTTAATGCATGTGATTACAGCTGCAGAAATTAGCTGATTAGCTGAGTGACAAAGAAATCACTGTTATAGGAATACATGTTTTTAATTTCTTTAGCACACAGTTTTCTTGTTCTGGCCTCTTAAATGTGAAGATTTGCTGCTTTACCCTTCCCTTCCCTTCCCTACATACTTGAGAGACGCTCCCGTTTCCCTTATTACGGACAGTTATTAACTTTGTCATCTAAATCTCAGCTGTTTAGCTTCGTTAACCAGCGCTAACGTTAACTTGCTGACTGCTAGTTAGCTAGTTTAAGCCACTGTGCTAACTAATGTGCAGGCGAGTTAGCGGTAAATACAGGTTACTCGGGAGTTATGGACAAAACTTACCTTAATGAAACGATGCAACGCGACTCTTTCTTTCTTGACTTACAAACAAACTTCCATTAATTTATAATAACTTTGTAAACATGTCGGGGAAAAACGCTGCTGATTCGGTTTCAAACATAAACAGGAACCAAAAAAGCCGCCGTTCTTCTTCTTCTTCTTCTTCTTCTTCTTCTTCTTCTTTTCTTCTTCTCTTGGATTTAATGCAGCCTCCATCCAAACATGCTGCTTTGCTGCCACCTGTAGGAAACTTATCGCGTTGCATTATTCTAAGTCTGATCATGAGTCCAGATGTTCTTAAGAAGTTGAAGACACTTTAACTTCACAGCTGTCTGAGCCTCTGCTATTCAAATAAATCATTTTCCTTTAAGTTCCTCTATCATGACTTTTTCTATCACGGTTGTACCTCCTACATTTCATAACATGTTCCATTAGGATCCTTAGATCCATCTGATCCATTCTTCAGACTGTTCTTTCTTTCTTTCTTTCTTTAAAAAGCATCACCTCAGACTCCTCTACTTGTTTTATCCCCTCTTACATTTTATTTACTAGGTGTATTTTATTTCTTCCCACTTTCATAACACTCCATCATCAGCAAATAATGATCTTCTTTAGTCCAGAGGCAACTTATCAAATACATCATTAATCATAGTCAAAAATAAAGTTGGACTAATTACACTTCCTTGAGTAGTTCCATTATCCACCTCAAATTTGTTGGACAACCCCCAGCCCACCTTAACCTGGATACTTCTTCCATCCAGGAAGTCTCTAATCCAGTTCATCTAACTCCCCCCATTAGTCAATCACCGACAAAACCCCTGTAAGGACTCTTCATTTATCAATCGCAATAACAGGATCAAACACTGATTGTTCAAAGCACAAGCGCGTTGTACATAGTAAATTAAACCAAACCACAGTTTACACATTAATCCCAGTGTAACATTGAATTTATCAACTGTATTTCTAATACATGTTTTCATGTCACACTAACAAACAGTCCCACTTGTGCTGCACTCTTAGCTACGTTGATAACGCAGCATTTCCTGAATCAGTCCAGGGCTGTAGGTTGAGTTATTACTGTCAGACAGTTTGAACATGTTGAAGCTACGTCTGGATTCCTGCAGCAGCTTTTTACATAGTACCGATCACTGTGATTTGATTTTTGTTCTTCAGTTTCATTTCTAACACCAATGTTTTCATCCTGACAAACAGTCGCCCAGTCGAGCAAAGTGTTGAATTGACTGAACAACACAGTGATGATCTAAATGAAATGCTAAAGAAAAAAACTAAGATCAGTTGAATCAATAACTGTTCACTCATATTACTGTACTGTTCCTAGTTCAACTGTTCCCAGTTCAACCGTTCCTAGTTCAACTGTTCCCAGTTTTCAGTGATTAAAGAAACAAAAACCTCGGAGGTTTCTGTACAAGGTCTGTGGACTGAGCTCTGTGCAGCAGTTTGATTCAACTCAGTCAAACAACTTAATGTCACCGGTTTGAAGATTAAAACTACACTTTAAGAGGAATTAACTTGAAATTAATAAAACTACAAGAGCAAAGATACAGAAATGTATCAAAACAACATGTTTTATCTTAAATTACACTAGTTTTAGGGATGAGTTCTAACAGAACCTTCATGAACACAGAAGGTTCTGTTAGAACTCATCTCGGTGACATCACAGTGTCAGTCAAGTGCTGTGCAGACCAAAGTCTCACTTTAGATTGATTAACCACAGTCAACACATGAACCTGAAGCCACAGAGCTGAAAGACTAAAAAGAAAAGAAAGAACTGAAGGATCTCAACAAGAGAACAACTGAAGAAAGATCAGCTGAAGATGTCTGAAGGCAGAAAGGTAAATGGACTTTAGAGGGAACTGAAAAAGTTCAGTCAGTTTCTTCAGGGGGAACAGGTTGGTTAGCGGCATCTGCTCATCTGTCCTGATTTACACGGTAGTGGAGATGAACGTGTTTTCAAGTTCTCTACATGAAGATCAAATCCAGAGGAACAGTCAGATGTTCTACATCAGGAGTTCAGCTTCAGTCTAACTTTGATTCTCTTCTTACATGTTGTTTTTTCTGCACTAGACTACAACTCTAAACATCATGGAGGAAGACAGAGGAGACCACATCCCCCACAGCCTGGTCTCAGAGGTCAAACCTGCTGCATCAACAACCAACGAGCTGCTGGAGCTCGTCCACCTCTGGGATTCAGAGGATGAATTCACTGACACTGACCAGGAGCTGGAGGAAGACTCGGACAATTGTTCTGCTCAGCATGAAAACTCTGTTAAGCAGGCCTGGGACGAAGAAAACCAACAGGTCAACTACTGCACCTCCCCAGCCAGGCCTGAGGTCAGTATTATCACGTACTCTTCCTGGAGGTCCAGCCCTGTCTCCGAGTCCCATGTGTGTACTGGAAACCGGGAGGGTCCTGCCTCCCCGACTCCTTCAGAGAACAGTACTGCGTCATCCTTTCATGGCGTCCGACCTGGAAACAGACGTTTCTGATGTTTACACCATACACACGGACTATCAGGACGTCGACGAGGAAATTAAAAAGGTGTGTCACCACTATTTGTGGGGTGAAGATAGTGATGGTGCCCCCTCCCCGACTCCTTCAGAGGACAGTACTGAATCATCTGTTTCTTGGACACCTGATGTTCAGGATGTGAACCAGGTCTTCACCCCTCTGAAGGTAAAATTAAAACACATTAAATTAAATGTGACTTTAAACATCATGTTGTTCTGTAGCTCTGTGTCCCACTATTTTAACATTTTAACATTGTTTAATTTAAATTGTTGTAAAGGATCAGAAAGACCAGGACGAGGCTTCAGCTGACAACCAACCACCTGCTGAGTCTCCTCAAGTCGAACCCTCAGAGGATGAAGACCACATCAGTGAAACACATCAACCTTCAGGACCTGAAGAAAATGTACCAATGAACATCGTGCAAGTTCAACTGAAGTCTCCTGAACAGAATCCACCAAAAAGCAAAATTAAAAAGAAACAGCAGACGGAGGAGAACATCAATCCATCCTCTTCCATTGGAAGATTCAGTGGTGACACTGGTCTCAACAAACTCTGTGGAGCAAGAGGAGGAGGAGGAAGCTGAGACTCAAAGGAAAAGCGGCTTCAGCAGCTTCTTCAGCAGAATCTTTAAAAGAGTAAGAACGAGTTTATGTAGAAATCACAGCATCAGTTTTACAGTTGAACGTGGCAGATGTGCAGTAACAGGGAACAGACCTGTGTTAATAACGAGAAGGTTTTAGAAGGGATGAAGTTTTCTGTTGGAGTTTTGTTGACCTGCAGTTTGTTATTCTTACTTTTGTACTGTTCACTTTTACCAAAGGACATAAAGAAGAAGACAGAGTCTCCCAGCAGACGCCCTCATCTGTGGAGGAGCCTGTGCTGCTGTGGCCCATGACATGGACCTGCTCCACTCCTCCTTCCTCCTCCTCACCCCTCCTCCCAACCTTCTTTTATCCCCAAGCTCCCATTTTTCTACCATCTCTTCCCCCCTTACTTTACCCCCCCTTACCCATCCCCATTACTCCCCTTACCTTTACCCCCAGTTCTCCCACTCCCTCACTTCTCCTCTACCAATAGCTCAAAAGGTCACAATCTGTCTTCTTTGATCCATCGCTGTGAGTTTCCATCCTCACACGCCTGTGTCGGTCTTGTGTTGAAATCTGTTCCCCATCGGGACGTGTTTCCCTTTTCATTGTTTTGAACTATATGTAGCTCCCCCCCACTCCGTGGGTGGGGTTAGGACAGGGTTAGTTTCAAGTTAATGTAAGGGGAAACGCATCTCGATGGGTGTAACAGGCTTCCACACAACACCGGCACAGGTCGTGCTGCAGACCCCCACTAGTTTCTTGGTCTGGGTGTGATCGCTGTTCTGTACAGAACAGAGGTTCTGTACAGAACAGAGGTCACACACACACACAGAACCTGCAGTGCGGCCCAATGTGCTTTGTAAAATGGAAGTGGCAGAAAAAAAGACAGTATTGTGACCTGCCCTGTTGCCCCACTACTCTCCCTTACAGCCCCCATCCACCCCCTAACCCCTCTTCCCTCTTTTAGCCCCCACCCCTTCTCTTAGTACTTATTTACTATTAATAAATTTAACTCTCATTAAACATCCTGCTTCTCTGCTGTGTAAAATAACATTTTAAAAATGCACTCTTGTCATTGAACTTTAGTAAGTATTTATTTGTTAGGTATCACCTGTACAACTTCCCAAGTGTTTGCTGAAGAACTCGGTTTCACTGTCCAGGTGGAAATCATCATATGACACATTAAAGGTGACATCAGAGCAGTGTGATGCTGCATGAGACCGGCTGAAGCATCTCCACGCTGACTGTTTCTTTTTAGTTTTGCTTTTTGGTGGATTCTGTTCAGGAGACTTCAGTTGAACTTGCACGATGTTCATTGGTACATTTTCTTCAGGTCCTGAAGGTTGATATGTTTCACTGATGTGGTCTTCATCCTCTGAGGGTAAAACATCCTAAAATATTGAAATTCAAATATATTTAAATAGGCAGAAAATAGAAGTTAGTTAGTTAGTTAGTAGTTAAAATTAGTAAAATATGAGTATTTTAAAAATTGCTTTGGCTATGACTCACTTTTTTATCATTGATAAAAACTTTTTTATCATTGATAAAAACCTTTTTATCATTGATAAAAACCTTTTTATCATTGATAAAAACTTTTTTATCATTGATAAAGGGTTTTTATCATTGATAAAAACCTTTTTATCATTGATAAAAACCTTTTTATGATGGTCTCATGGAGCCTATGACAACTGAACATCTGTTATAGCAGATAGAGTTTTAGTGGACTATGTTACATTAAAGTAACTGTGTTCATTAAGATATATTCAGTACCCTTATTTTAAACTCTATTAATGATTAAACTACAAACTGTACTTTGTACTTAGTTATTTCACTAAATGCTCCTCAAACACGACTCTACAGTCTAATCGATGTTTCTGAGCTCTCCTGCTTTTTCTGTCGATCACTGCAGTCGGCTTCAGCTCTCTATTAGTCGGGGCTGTTTGAGCACGGGAGTCGGCTGTTTTCCAGGTTTTACAGATGTTTTCAGCACCGCAGGGCTTCACACGGTGATGTCCAATTCATGCCCAGAACGGGTAATTCGGATTTTTTTGCTGTCACTATAGTTCAATCTCGTTTCATGTCATATTAGCGTTTGAAAAATTAGGTTGTTGCGGCTAACTGAGTAGTAGCCTAGCTTAGCTAGCTTGGTGAAATACAGCTGTAGCTGCTACTGGACAAATCACTGAGTTAAGTTGGCTAACGATAGCAAAATTAGTTTGTGTTTCAGGGCGACACAACACTCCATTAATGCGAAATGTGGCATATAGTAAGTAAACAAGCCGACGTGTGAGTTTAACGATACAATATTGTCCAGTTAGCTAGCTAAACCGGCAAGATAACGTGAGCGAAGTCAGTTTGTGATCCGTCAGTTAGCTTGTGATCCGACAGATAAACATCAGTAAACCTGATTAATCTGATTTGGAATAGCAACGAGAGTGTGAATGCTGTTTTAAAAACACTAGATGCTTTTGAGAAGTGGTATTCTGAGTGGTTATAGTATTCAGATCCTGGTCAGATGTTGTTTCTTTGCAAAGAAAGCTATAAAAAAAATTACATAAAAACTGAAACAGGTTTCAAACCTGTAGTGAAGATATTATCTAGTGTCTTAGGTGCCTGAGCTTGTGTGGCCTCGTTTTTAGGTTTCTCAAATGTGAAAGTAGGTATTACCAGCTGTAAGTAGGCTGCCTAACATTCTTTAACAGTCGGAGCTCGGTGCTTTTATAACTTCCATTTGACTGTCGAAGCTGGCTTCTGCATCGTTGATTTATAGCTTAGCTGGTTCACATGGAGCGGTGGATCATACACTGTCTGCAGGCTGCTGATGGTTCACATTATCCCTGTACTCGACCTACATGGAGGTGAGGTTTGGTTCTTAGCTGTCAAATGCTCAGCTCACAGCTGTCATGTTACGGCCTGTTGTGGTCACATGATGAGGTGGAGTGTGTGTGTGGAGCCGCTTCTGCTTTTTCCTTCTGCACATGATCTAAAATGGCATGTGTCGCACACACAAAGTCTGTAGCTTTCTTCAGACTGTGATGAAACACAGATTAAATCTAAACTATTTCCTATTTAGATAAAAAAGGGCAAAACAATCTTATTAACTTCACTTTTTTCTCAAAATCAGAAACCCTCCAAGCACGGAGAATCGCTATAATGATGATGATTGTTAATATTAAAAGTCAACCTGTTGTCTTCCTTATTAGTTGAATTGTTTCATTACATTGCTGCTAAGTGAAACTGAATACCTCACCGAGCCATGTCGAAGCTTAGTAAAGTTAAATATCATCTAAATTCCTCTAATTTGGGGGGCTGCAAACAGGAAGGAAGACACTGCTGTGAAGCCAGTGAGTTATGCAATGGGATGTCATGTGAGCCACCATATTTGTTACCTGTATCTGTGTACATTTAGCAATTTGGCACCATTATAAATATGCAGAATTCATTGTCAGCAGTTCATTTTTGCATTGTACCCATGAATGCATTACCAGCAATCACTGAATGTCTTTTATAATTATTAAATTGGTTAATGGATGTTTATTCTTGATGCAATCAAATTCACTTTTCTCACATTTTCTCCCACAACATTTCTGCTTGTAAATCAGCTACCGTACAACAACATGTGGCTCCTGAGATTTTAGCAGTGTGGATAAAAGTGAGCAAATGATAACAGAATAAGTTCATTTTGCTGGTTTTCAGAACACATCTGTCGGGTTCTCGCAACAGATGCTGTTGTAGGATTTTATTCCTTACACCGTTTGCAGAAGGTTGATCAGTTACACCTACCTGAGGTAATTAATTAACCTCTCCAGCAGGAGTAGCGACATGGCTGCTGATGACAAGTCCTCATCCTCAGCGGACTGGAACTTCGAGCCGCCAGTCATCTCGCCCACCAGCCCCTTTCACCTGACTCACTTTAAACCACTGACTCCCGAACAGGATGATCCACCACTCCGATCCGCATACAGCTCATTTGTCAACCTGTTTCGTTTCAACAACAAAGGTCAGGGACACACACACATACACACACAAACACACACGTGTCTAGATAAAATTGATGGATGTACCCCTTTTATATATGAGGGTTTTGTTTTGCTAAAGTCCCACAGGATTCATTTTGTACTGTATGAAGGTCAGGTATCTCTGATGTTTTAGTTTTCAGCCTAATGATGGCTTACTTCACTGGCTGTGACCACTCTCTTTATTATTTACAGTTAACAACAGGAGATTCTAAATGCAAGTGCACACTTAAAATTAGTGCTAAACCTTTAATATTCCTAAAATGAACTAAAGAGGGAATAACACACACCTGGCCATGGAACAGCTGAGCAGCTTATTGTCGTAGAAATGGAGGGTCTATGAATAAAACAAATTCAACCAAACTGTTTACCTTGAAGAATATCTTGACTGTTTCATTTCAGATCAGTTGTGATGTGTAGTGCCAAAATGTTTAAAATTGTTTAATTTTCAAAATATATATAAAACTGACTACTGAAACTGAATCTACAAAAACAGGAGAAAAAAAAACTACCCTGATCATCATATTGCAGCAGTTTAGTCAAGGCATTAATCATGGTCTTGTGAGGTCATATGACTGTAATTGTCTGGATCAGAGCCATAGAGCTCACATGGTTTTAGTCTTTCCAGTATTCCAGTAATAAGTCCAGTATTTGCACATGGCAACAGGAGTCCAAATTATGTTACAGTGACATTTCTTTTGGAGACTTTAATTTTCAATTGCTTAAATTTGCTAATGTTGACTCATAAACCTGTAAAAGAGATGAGTGGTCTATTAAATTATGTTTCTTACAGCACTGTTTTTTTCAATGTAACTTAGCATCTAGTTTGTAGGTTCTGTCTAGTATGAAAATACTGTATGTTGTTTTGTAAGTTCATGTAAACTTATGTTATGTCTCTTTGGTTTGTTTTTGTAGTTTTGTAGTTTTTGTAAACACTGCACCAGTCTGATAGCTTATGATTCTATATTACAAATTCAACCAGGGAGGAATTGATGAAAACTTTACACAACAGCATTTATAGCAGTAAATACTAGAACTGACAAATGTTACCACATACAATTGTGTAGTTTAGAGTATTTTCAGAATGCTAGCAGCAGAAGAACCTACACTGTAAACTAGCATTAAATAGTAAAATAGTTAATCACTGGTACTGGTGAGTGAATAACTTATGAGACTGCTTTTTTTCTTTGCAAGTGTCATTTTCATTTATTTTTTTCACTTTTTTGTATTAATGTGTGTTTAGATGAGGGACGGCCTCCTGTAATTGTTGCAGAGAAGCAAGAAGTGCCATCTCCTTCTCAATCAGAGCAGAGCAGCTGGTCTTCCAGTCCTACCCACTCCGTCTATGGATCAAGAACACACCGTAAACAGCATCCTGAACATCTTCGACGTACTTCCACTGCCTCCGGTAAAAGCAGACACAGTATTGATGACATTCAAAAAAAGTGACATTTTATAAAAATTTCTAGAGTTGGTTTAGTTTACTGATTCTTTTCTTTTTCATCCTTAGGGGTCAAATCATTCTCTAAATAGTCATTAGATGATTTTGCTGATCTTCAAGTACAATACTTTGAATTTTAATAACTTAGAATTATGTTCTGCATACTAAAAGGAAAGCTTTTTATTCCATCGTTATTCCTAAATGTAATTTATGAAAACTGGTAAATTACTGTTATTTGAAAACCCTTAAATGTTGAAAATATTTTTTTGGAATTGCCAAATCTTGATGAATGTGCATAACAATGACTTGTTGTTTTTTTTACAAGTTAAAAATGAAAGGGCAGCGCCAGAGGACAAGTTACAGACACAACCAGCCACACAATCTACTATATAGTTACATTTAACTGCTAGATGCAGATTATCCTTTCTTGGCATGGAACTGGTTTGGTTTAAAAACAACAAGACGACAGTTTGTTTCAGCAAATGCTAATTAACACAAAATATGAAAAGCTTTAGTATTTAGTCACCTGCTCCTTTAAAGAGAGAGAGAAGGATGCTGTATTTGATATTAAACTTTTCAGATTCATGTGTGGAATGAAGGTGTTGACTAGTGAGAAAGACTTGAAAACAAACTAAATATGACGTTTGTAGTTGAAAACATCAGAAAGATGATTGGTGCAGGCTGTAACATTTATTCTCATGTCCTTTCTGATTCCAGTGGATTGGCCAGGTGAGGCGTCTTCTGCACTGTGTGGTTTTACTAAAGATGCTTTTTAGCTTGACTGTAACAACTCGACCTGAAAGAATGTCCTGTTTTACATTTTCTGAGTGCTCGTGTGTGTTTTATTGCGTTTTCAGTGAAGAGCTTTCTGTTAGTCTTTTGTTCGCCCTAATATTTTCCACTCAGGTACTAATGATTGAAATGGTTTGTTGTGAATTCAATTTTAAAGTCTTTGTCAGCATGGTTTTTTTGTTATTGCCTCATGCAATTTTACAACATTGAAGGAAGTCAGTCATGTGGACATGCAATATCAAATGTTAGCTGTCAAGTTTAGGATGCACTGTAATTGGGGCCTAGTTAAAAATTGACACACTGTGTGTGTGTGTGTGTGTGTGTGTGTGTGTGTGTGTGTGTGTGTGTGTGTGTGTGTGTGTGTGTGTGTGTGTGTGTGTGTGTGTGTGTGTGTGCGTGCGTGCATATTTCTAGATGGAAGCAGGAAATCGGACACTCCTCTTAGCAATCATGATCCTCGCACAGCTGTGCAGCTTCGCACTGCACTGAAGCGGCTAAAGGAAATCATGGAAGGAAGGAGCCAGGTATTCAACCCTCCACAAACACTTGTAGTGATACTCTCCCAGACCTTTACAGCTTCAGCTCCCGTATAGGAGATCATACCGTCCTCTGTTTGTGCTGTACACCAAAGACGACATCAAATGATACAAACACTCTTTTCTACCCTCAGTTATTAATATGGTGAATTCAAAGAAAATGCCCCCCTCACCCCCCAATGTACTTTATGTTAACTGTGTCTTGTTTATTGTGCCATGTGCTACTGTGCAGCTATAAAAATGATTGCCCCCAGCACAATAAAGTTGTCATTAATTGGTTTCTTCTTATGTTTATCTGTTGTTTGTGGTGGAGGGTTTTGCCCTTTAATTCCCTCTTTAGCAGGTGAAATTTTTGTTGACTTGGGTCTGGTCATCGACTTGGCCAGTTTAAAACTCTCCACCTTTTCATTCTGATGACGTCCTGTGTGGAGTTGGTGGAGAATAGTCTTGCTGCATGATGAAGCTTCTCCCCCTGTTTTGATGCATTTCTCTATAAATTTGTAGACACATGTTTCTGTACGTCTCTGAATTCAGCCTGTTGCTACATCATTAATTATATCATCAGTAAAACTGAGAGAACCTATTCCATAAGCCATGCAGCCCAAGCCACAACCCCACCTTCAACATGCATGCACTGATGAGCTTGCATGGTTTGGATCATGATTGAGTAAAACCCAATGTTAAAATGAAGAATTATTTAGCCATTTATTTATGAATTGTTTTCAAATCAATCACACAGAATGCTCCTGACGAACAAAAGACGTGTCAATCATATGTTCCCGTACTTTTGCTCCACATCTTGTTATCTTACAGCTTTATTCCAAAATGGATTAAATGTATTATTCAAAATGAATTGATTCCATTTTGGAATAAGGCTATAACATCACAGCACCATGAATTCTTTCTGGATGCACTGTATGTTTTAATGTATTCAGCTGTAAATGCTCATAACATTTCAGCCTTGTTCCAATACTTTTCAGAGGGGACTGTATATGTTATTGTTCCCCTGCAGGACAGCGATCTGAAGCAGTACTGGATGCCAGACAGCCAGTGTAAAGAGTGTTACGACTGCAATGAGAAGTTCACCACGTTCCGGCGCCGCCACCACTGCCGACTCTGTGGCCAGATCTTCTGCAGCCGTTGCTGCAACCAGGAAATCCCTGGAAAGTTCATGGGCTACACAGGTAAGTAACACACTAAACACTAATTAGTTCTGAATGTATCATAACAGGGTCTGATTTATTTCATTGTGTTGTGGAAACTCTACAAAACCCTTTTTTGTTTCCCCTGAATCTAGGAGACCTGCGAGCCTGCACGTACTGTCGGAAATTAGCGCTAAATTACGCTCATTCAGCTGACTCGGGCTCCATAGGAGAGGACCTGAGTGCCTTGTCTGACTCTCCCTGCTCCGTGTGTGTGTTGGAGCCCAGTGAGCCTCGGACACCTGTGGGGGGGCGTAAGGCCAGCAGGAACATCTTCCTCGAAGAAGACCTGACCTGGCAGAGGTGACGACACACATACTCTCACAGTCAGATCATTTCGTGGCAGTAGTATAGTTAATATTATTATATAGTTAATATTTAGTTGGTCACATATTTAGATTTCAACTCACTTACACATTGCAAATATTTCAATAAAGTTTAAATTAGATTTTATCCTAATGCATCATAAAATGAGACACTGTGTAGTGTGTCTTCATATTCATCTCTGAATTCATTCATCATTACTTCACACTCATATCTCCAACCATCATGTTTACCACCAAACCCACATGCTTCCAGTACTGTGTAAAGGTTTAAAGTAAAATGATGAAGATTTTCAGCAAAAAAAAGAACAAAAAATAATCATATCAGTCTTGAGGCGTGACCTCCCTTTGCCTTTCAGACGTCAAGATACTTTCCAGGTAGGTTGTTCCAAGCCGCTTGGAGAACTCGCCACAGTTCTTTTGTGGATTTACACCATGTCTGTGTAGCCTTCCTCTTGTCTCTTCATGTAACCCCAGACTGAGTCCGTGAGCTCTGTGGGGATAAAATGTTACAGGCTCTTCCTTTGGGTGAAGAGAGTGATGTATGACTTTGGATATACAGAATTTGTGTTTGGCCTCATTGTCACGCTGCAGATTGAATTTGAGATCAGACACCTCCCCAACATGTGATGGATTACAGTGTAAAAATTTAAAGCACCTGAAGCTTTTCCACAGTACTGTTCCTATACAACTAAAATCATATTTTGACTGATTAGTTTACATTCATCAACTCGTGCAGTGGTTTTGTCATCGTCTAGTCTTTTTTCCAACTTCTTCCATTTCTACTTTGCTTTTTCTCCGTCTTCATTGTCCACCATTTTCAACCATCTATGCATGCTTTGTATGTACTGTACACTGTGCATGTGATGCAGAGTTTTACTGTCTTCTTGGCTCTGACCAGTCTTTTGTCTTTGAAATGTATGTATTGCAAGCCTGCAGCAGGAAGGCTTTGTATTTAGTTTTTCTCATTAAGTGAGCTATACAGAAAACATACAGTACAACTCGTGGGGTCAACATGTGATCTGACCGGTCAGTAAGGCAGTGTGGAAAAGTGCCTCTAACGTAAATACTTTAATAACTAATGGACGGCTGTAGTAAAACAAGACTGTTTGGATACTTGGGCTGGTCTAATCTTTCATCTATCGAATCTTAAAGTTAAATTTTAACTAGTATGTAGTGGACTCACTTTTAAATATTTCATTAACCATGCTCCCAGAGCCCCACATTTTTAATTTAATACATGATCCTCTCTGTTTAGATGCAACAATACATGCATTTTTAGACTTTGTGCTTCTTTTGCTGCTGTTGTTTCTATTCGGTGTGCTTCCTGCTTATTTTCTCTATCAACCTACCTCAAAGAAAATCTGTTTCCTCTCTCTCTCCTGGCATAGAAAAACTCCTATTGGGATGAGAAAGAAGTGAGTGTCGCTGTTTGTTTTATTCATTTTCTCATCTGTCTCAGCTTTATCTGTCTGTAAGAAGAGGCTAACGCTTTCTAGCCTTGTAAAGAAATAGATTTCTGTGCACTCAAAGTCACTGATCACAGATTTGATTTAGTGGAAGTATGAAGATCACTGGATAAAGAGTAAACATCTGTATTTGTCTGTGTGTGTTTATCAGTATGATTCACCAGGAGCCTCAGAACAGTGGCCTCGCTTCCAGACTGACGACTCTCCCAGAAGACGTAGGGAAATCACCAGCTAGGAAGAGGTTAGTGATGGTGTTTTCCTGCATGAATCAGTACAGTTAAGTCATTCCAGCAAAGAGAACTTTGAATTTGTTTCTGCCACAGGTCTGCCAGTGTTACAAACATGTCTTTGGACCGCTCGGTATCCTCCATGGTGCCTTCCTATGACAGCTCAGTCAGCCCACCAACTACCCGAGCCATGTCATGCACCAAGAGTGGCACCAAGCTTGACCACAGCGAGGAGGAGAGGAAGATCCTACTGGTGGCTGCTCCCTTTAAATATTTTATTCCATTGTATTTGTCCCCCACTGTTCCACTGATGCTTCATCTTTTACTGTGATCAAAAATAGAGCAATAAAAGAAGAAGTTATTTGATTAGCTCACAGTGTCAGACATTATCTACAATTCTCTTTAATACAATATTTCTTGCAGGACTCCTCCCAGCTGAAGGACTTGTGGAAGAAAATCTGCCACAATAATACTGGGATGGAGTTCCAGGACCACAGGTACTGGCTGAGGACCTACCCAAACTGCATTGTAGGCAAGGAACTTGTCAACTGGCTACTGAGGAATGGCACCATCTCCACCAGGTTTCTATATATATATTTATTTCTATATTGCATGATGATGTTTTGGAAGAACAGTTTGACATATTGTGAAATTGTTGTCTGTAATGCTTTTCCCACTGCAGGAAATTAAGAAAGCAAAAAAACTAAATGTCAGTTTGTGTCTTTAAAATGGCAGAAGAAGTATTTCTCAGCAATCCCCTGTAAAGTTGTCTCTGTTCTCCTACGTGGAGAACAGTTCCTACTCTCAGTTATGGAGAAATATTTTGTTCCCCAAGACCAAAAACTTTATTACTCCAGAAATAACTCCTGCTGGAAGGGTTGTGGATTAAATTCTGCTTTTGTCCAATCAGACCTCTAGTTTCCAAATGTAAAGACCTGTATTATACATTTGTTTATGTATTTTATTCATGTATATTTTATGTATATACATATAAATGGCTGCTCATTTATTGACTGTTTCAGTTTTATAGGCAGCATTACTAGAATTGTCCACATGTTACATGTTACTTTATGTCTTGTACTTTGTTTATTATTACTATCAATTCCATGACAATTATTTATTTGTTATTTTTTAACATATTTATATATTATCTGAATTATTTTTGTTTCTTAGTAGATAATTTGGACTATTTTCCCCAGGGACGGATCAATAAACTACATCATCAGTATGGGATCTTAACTGATCATTTTCTTGTTCTTCCCAAATTAAGCAGTGAACACAGTAATTCCTCCTCATACTTATCTAATTTATTCACAGGTTAAATCTACATCTTTTATTCTGTGTTGCAGGGCTCAAGCTATCGCTATAGGCCAGGCATTGGTGGACGGTCGTTGGCTGGACTGTGTCACCCACCACGACCAACTTTTCAGGGATGAGTATGCTCTCTACCGCCCCCTCCAGGTGAGGCCAAGTTAAATAAGTAATACTGGAGTTGTCCTACATGCTTGGACACTTGTATTGATATTAATTGCTTCTGCAGAGTCTTGATAACACAAGAAGAGATATCTCTAACATCAATGAATGATTATCTCTCTCCGTCTCTAGTGTACAGAGTTCTCAGAAACGCCGTCTCCGGACAGTGATAGTGTCAACTCCCTGGAGGGACAGTCAGAGCCGTCCTGGTTCAAAGACATTAAGTTTGATGACAGCGACACAGAGCAGCTCGCAGATGAGAATGAATACACCATGCCCAGTATGTATTTCATGCCTACAAGTTGTTCTTTTTAATGTACAGCATGTGTGAAACAGGTCTAGTCAATACTCACTAATACTGACGCCAAGCAGTCAACTTTTCCTCATCAAGTGAATTTGTGTCAGTGTGTGAATGTAGCATAGTGTGTTAATAAAATAATTGCACAGGCTGCCTTGAGGTAGATTTGGTTTGGTTTCTGTGAATAAAATCCCACCTGCAGCTCACTGAACTGTCTCTATGTCAAGACTCCGCCAGCCCGAGCAAGAGGACATCTGTCAGCAGTTTCCAGTCGGTGATGGACAGTGACTCAGCTGCCTCCATCAACCTCAACATGGAGCAAAACAATGTCAACTTCCATATTAAGAAACAGTCAAAGTATCCCCATGTACCTCCTGCCACTGAGCAGAAAGGTAAGCACAGTAGATTTTCTACATATCACGGTAGCTTTTATACAGTTTGACAGTTAAGTGATTTCGCCTATCACTACTCCAGACGCTGGAATTTTTTTTAATCTGTGTCAATCTACAGCAGCTTTCCACTTCTTTTATACCTAAAATGCTTCTGCTCTGTCATATTATGTAAGTGAACATCGCTTACTAAGGTACACGCCCTGTATCTAACAGGCTGATCTCTCTCTTTCCTCTTTTAGCTGAATTTCTTGTGTCTGAGTATGGAGGTCAGAACATTGTCATAAGTGATGCCTTCATCAAGGGTAGGACTGATTCACTTCCTTACTGATATAATCACACAACATATTTAGTTGCCTGTGTTGTTAATCAAAGCTTCTTCCTGACGATGTTGCTGCAGAGTCTCTGTTCAATCGTCGTGTGGAGGAGAAAGCCAAAGAGATGATGTTTACACCGCTGGGTTGGCACCACAGCTCTCTGGACCAGCTCAGAGAGGAAAATGGAGAGAAGGCGGCCATGGAGAGATTACTGTGAGTGGGGATAATATTATTGTCTGGGTCCAGTATGATTATATATGTATTGTATATTCACACTGATGAGCTGAAACATTATGAACACTCCTGCTTAACATGCTGCGAGTCTTCTAAAACATCAGAGTCTGCCTGTATGCTCTATTTGCTCCTTAGATTTATTGGTTAAATTTGTTTCAAATGGCAATTTAGTCTTAGAAATATACCAAAATAAAAGAAATTGTGAAAAAACAATGTGATAATTTTTTGCACGAGAGAGATTTTTCTCCATCAACCCGTCCATCTCCCTTTGTTCAGCTCGGCCAACCACAGCCACATGATGGCGCTCCTGCAGCAGCTACTCTACAGTGAGTCTCTGTCTCTGTCCTGGCGGGATATCATTGTCCCTGTGGTTCAACAGGTGGTCCAGACCGTGCGTCCCGATGTCCGCAACTGTGATGATGACATGGACATCCGTCAGCTGGTCCACATCAAGAAGGTCAGAGTTAAATCGCTCCATATCGAGTCAGCATGTGACCCTTTGGAAACAACACACATTCACTTATTAGTACATAGGAAAGCTGTTTGCTTCAGTTGATTTTAGAAATGTAACTGATTTTCCATTTGTGCTTCAGATTCCTGGAGGTAGGAAGTTCGACTCTGCGGTGGTGAACGGCTTCGTATGCACCAAGAACGTCGCCCACAAAAAAGTAAGTCATGTTCTGTCAAAATCATGTTATCATGAGTCGTCTGACCTCTGAAGAGAAACCACTGAAACCACATGCAATTCTGTTTGTTTTTGCAAATGTAGAGCTGTCAAATAACAATAGAACTTGGTTTAAGTAATAACATTGATAGCACATAGGCTGTTGCTATTATATTGAAAGCTGTAAAAACCCTCCAGCCCAATTATTAAGTGGCTAATTTTTAGATGTAAACATATCCAGCTTTAAAAATACATGTTCACTAAGAAGGGATATAAATTTAATTAGTTGTTCAGTTTAATTTGACAGCCTGTGAATTGTTTGAATGAGTAAATGTAAACCATTAATATTAAGCTGTAAAACTGATACCTCTCATCAATCAGATGAACTCCTACATCAAGAACCCCAAAATCTTGCTGCTGAAGTGCTCGATAGAGTATCTGTACAGGGAGGAGACCAAGTTCACCTGCATCGACCCCATTGTGGTTCAGGTCAGTAAGTCATTCTAACAACAACAACTACTAAAGCTAACTGACTTTTTTGGTGCTTCACACTTGAATATTTTCCTTTAAGCTAACTTTCTTTTTCAGGAACGAGAGTTTTTGAAGAACTATGTACAGCGAATAGTAGATGTCCGTCCAACTCTGGTGTTAGTCGAGAAGACAGTGTCACGCATAGCCCAGGACATGCTGTTGGAGCACGGCATCACATTGGTCATCAACGTTAAACCAGTCAGTATAGTAATGCTCATACTTTCAGTGAAGGTTTTTGAGGAGTTTTTCCTAATCTAGTATGAGAGTTGTATTTTGTTGGGCTTTATAAATAAAATGTTTCTTTTGTCTTTATTTTAATTTAGCAAGTCTTAGACCGGGTAAGTCGTATGACTCAGGGAGACCTGGTAATGTCTATGGATCAGCTGCTCACCAAACCTCGTCTTGGGACCTGCCACAAGTTCTATATGCAGCCCTTCACCCTGGCCAACGGTAAGAATCGACACTTTCTTGTCCTGCTATCAGTGAATACTGCTGCGAGGTTATTAAACCTTTTTCCCATCTGTCCTTTCAGATGAGGCGAAGACTCTGATGTTTTTTGAAGGCTGTCCCCCTCATCTTGGTTGCTCCATCAAGCTGCGTGGGGCTTCAGAGTACGAGCTGGCTCGTGTGAAGGAGATCATTATGCTGATGATGTGTGTGGCTTATCACTCTCAGCTGGAGATCTCTTTCCTCATGGATGAATTCGCCATGCCTCCCAGTCTGGCCCAAAGTACCTCGTTACCCTGCCTGCTGGAAGGCTCCTCTACATTGGAGGAGGCAGATGGAGAGGAGAGAGGAAAGGAGACCAATGGAGACACCCAGGAGACAATCACAGTGACTGAAGACTCTGCTCTGAGTGGAGAGGCAGAGGAGGACAGGCTTTACTCAGAGTCCTCATCAAAAACAGGAGAGACCGACAAACCGAACTCAAAATCACCCTCCTCTGTTCAAGAGGATGTCGGGAACACGGAGACCGTGACCTCCTCGCCATTTTCCACTTCACCTGTACCACATTTATCTGTTTCTCCTCCATTCCTCATGGAGGAAGACGAGAAGATGACACACTCAGACGCTCAGGCGTTTGAGGGGGAGACAGGGGAAGACGGAGACCTAGAGAAGGGCAAGTCAGTAAGTACTGAGGATGGGGAGGGTTCAGAGACGCCTACACCCAGGTTGTTTCGAGACCCTTTGCAGGATGATACAGGGATGTTTGTGACTGAGCACGTGGCTTCATCTGACGACCGTCTGAAGACCATCTCTGCTGTCTTCAAGCAGGAGCTTAAAGACATCATTCTGTGCATTTCTCCCTTCATCACTTTTAAAGAACCATTCCTTCTCACACCTGCTGGCATGCACTGTCCCAGCAGGGACTACTTCCCTGAACAGGTACAGAGCTTTGTTGTTCGTTTACAGTTAACTCAGACTCAATATGAACAATTTTATATTCTAGAGGCTGAAAAAACATTATTGTGTCTTTCAAGCATAGAAAGTTTATAGATTATCAAAATTAAAAGATGATATTTATTCTGAGATTCAATTATTGCTGCAGATCTACTTTTTTATTGTACAGTGTTTTTTTTTTTGTTTGTTTGTTTGTTTGTATGTTCATTTGTTTTTACGATTATCATCTTTTTATACCATGTTCATTTGTGTTCCTGTTCCACAGGTCTATCTGTCTCTTCTCCTAAACAAGGACTTGAAGGAACTGGATGGCCGCAGAAAGCGGCAACTCCTAAAAGACTTGGGCCCCTCCTCTCTGGTTGGAGGTCAGACTAATGGTGGTGCCCCTCAGAGGCCCATCAATATCCTACCATGCCACAGTCTTACCAGCACCCGCATCATCGATCAACTCAACAGCAACCAGGATCTGGCCAAAATGCTGGCAGACTACAGAGCAAAGGGAGGCCGCATCCAGCAGAAGGAAGCCACTGACCCCTTTAACAATGCCAGCGCTGCAGCTACCGTCTGTGGCCAGAGCAGGATGGGGGAGGCATTAGTTAAACCACCAGTGAAGAGTGATGGTGAAGGGGAGAAGCCCAGTAAACAGAATGACATGAGCTGGTCCCCCAAAGTAAGCAGCAATACAACTGAGTAGTGATTGAGTTAATTCATTGGTCATCATTTACACTGTTTCTGTCCTGTTTTTAACCTGTTTTCAACCTGTTGCCTCCAGCTGGACTGTCTGAATCCTGTCAACCACCAGAGACTGTGTGTGCTCTTCAGCAGTTCATCAGCTCAGTCCAACAATGCCCCCAACCCCTGCGTCAGCCCATGGTTAACTGTTCATATAGAATTAATTCATTTCAAATCTCATTCCTTGTTTTTAATGAGTTAATAGTCACTGACTTTACTCTTTACAGGATTGTCACAATGGAGTTCTATGGCAAGAATGACCTCTCTCTAGGTATATTCTTGGAGAGATACTGTTTTAGGTAAGACAGTAGTGGTTAATTGCATGTGCACTTTCAAAGAGCTTAACAGAATCCTGGTTATGGTAAAATCTACCTGGGGAAAATCGGGTTTCTTTAATCCCCTACTCTGATTAGGAAACCTGATTTCTTGTTTACATGACAGTTAAGATATCAGAACACTTCTGTAACCTGGTTACCCAAGTGCATGGAAACGCACTGAGAGATTCATAAGAGGAGGTCAGATTAGTACAAATATAGATATATAATGAATATGCAGCTTTAACAACAAAAAAATAGAGAATAGTTTAGTAAACTGTCTCACTCCGATTTATAAATGTTTCTCCAGGCCGTCCTACCAATGCCCCAGCATGTTCTGCGAGACGCCCATGGTGCACCACATCCGCCGCTTTGTGCACGGCAGCGGCTGCGTGCAAATTGTGTTAAAGGAGCTGGACTCCCCTGTTCCTGGCTATCAGCACACGATTCTTACTTATTCCTGGTGTCGCATCTGCAAACAGGTTAGTAATAAAGATTGTGAACAGCCTCCAATACTAACTTACATTTAGTCATTTCGTTAAGAAGTGAAATTCATCATTTTGTGTTCATCTAATTTTTTTAAGGTCACACCGGTGGTGCCTCTCTCAAACGAGTCTTGGTCCATGTCTTTTGCCAAATACCTGGAGCTTCGCTTCTACGGCCACCAGTACACTAGACGGGCAAACGCGGAGCCCTGTGGACACTCCATCCACAAAGACTACCACCAGTACTTCTCATACAACCAGATGGTGGCCTCTTTCAGGTTGGTCAGCTCTCAGTTTGTCCAGCTTTCCTTCATTATTCATTCATTATAATCATTTAAAATTACACAGTATCAATAAAACAAGGAGTAGCAAAATAAACAAGTGGGATTACTCAAAATATGAAAGAACAGAAACATATATACTGAAACATATATATTTGTGATAATAGAAATAGAATAAACTAATAAATAAAATGGAAATAAGTAAGGTAACAACAGTCTAATGTCTCCTTTCCAGCTACTCTTCAGTAAGGCTGTTGGAGATCTGTCTTCCTCGTCCCAAGATCCTGATCAGGAACCTGGGACCTTCCAAAACCAACCTGCAGCAGGACCTGAAGGACTTCTCTCAAAAGTAAATGAATCTGTTGACAGATTATCAGTCTGCATCTATATATACAGCACGTGTGTCAAACACACAGGAACGACACAAGAGAATAAAAGACTTTGACCAGTGGATTAAAGTGGAAATAGATTATTGTAAAAAAATGAAAATGATTGAATTAGTTCTTAGTCTGTGAATAGTCCCAAAAGCTGTTTCCTCTGCTCTCTCCTCAGAGTGACTCAGGTGTACTTGGCTATAGATGACCGTCTGACCTCCCTCAAGACCGACACCTTCAGTAAGACGCGAGAGGAAAAGATGGAGGACCTCTTTGCTCAGAAAGACGTAGGTTCTTCTCCATCAGCATGTTTTTATCTGTGGGTAAAACTTAAGAGTCATAGCCACGTTTCTGTGTGTGAAGATGGAGGAGGTGGAGCTGCGCAGCTGGATTGAAAAGCTTCAGGCTCGACTTCAGGCCTGCGGAGTAGATTCTCCTCAACACCTGCAGGCTGTGCTGGAGTCACTGGTGATGAAGAAGCAGAGTCTTTGTGAGATGTTGCAGTCCTGGAACAGCAGGTCAGAACCACAGCTGACCCCAACATTAGCATGAAATAATGATGAATGCATTTTTTTTACCAGACTCTGTACAGTCGTCTTTATTCAGTAACTGATTTCTTAACTGTCATGTAAACAAGAAATTGTTATGTTATTTTCATGCATAACTGGATTTCTGATCAGCTCCAACTGATCAGTTTACTAATAACCTTGAATTGATTATAACGTGTGTAGAGCTCAGTTTCAGTTTCTGTTTGTAATACTTCAGTCTTGTTTTGTTGTTTTCTGCCGTCCAAGGCTTCAGGATTTGTTTCAGCAGGAGAAAGGAAGGAAGCGTCTGTCTGTCCCTCCTAGTCCTGGAAGGCACCGACAGACGGCCACGGAAGACAACAAGGTCGGTAACGTCATGCAGAGCATAAATAGGTCTGGTGACTGTCTAATAATGACAGATCTTTAAACACTTCTATTATATTTAGAACACTTGGTGTGATATTTATGATTTTAAATTATTTTAGGGCACCCTGGATTCCTCCCCCCGTAATCCCTCTCCTGTGGTGCAGAATGGTGATAAAGGTGAGTGCAGAACTAAAATCTATCCATGCTTATCGTGACTGAACGAAGCAGTTGAGACATGTTTTCTCTGGCAGAGGACCGTCTCCTCAGCACCATGCCTGCAGCCTCTTCCTCCCTGCTGCCATCACCAGGAGATCCTGGAGCTGAACCGATCACTCCTGTTCCGTCCTTCACTGAGCAGGACTCTGTCAGCATCCCAGAGGGTAAACACACACACAAGCACACACACACACACTGTTATACATTACCTCTCTAATATTGTTTGTGTTATGAATTGTGTGTTTGTTTGTTTGCTTGTTTTCAGATGTGTTTGATGGACACCTGCTCGGCTCCACTGACAGTCAGGTGAAGGAGAAATCCACCATGAAAGCGATCCTCGCCAACTTCCTCCCTGGCAACAGCTACAACCCGATTCCTTTCCCATTGTAAGTAATGCATGTAATATTTTACTTTTCTTATTCTGAGATTGCAGATAATGTTCAGGCTTTAGGTCTCTGACTGTGGTGTGATCTGTGTTGACAGTGATCCAGACAAGCACTACTTGATGTACGAGCATGAGCGGGTTCCCATCGCCGTGTGTGAGAAAGAGCCGAGCTCCATTATAGCCTTTGCTCTCAGGTGACCGCCTGCATCCTCTCTGTCTCAGCTCAAAATACCGACTTTATACATGTCCTGCTTTTTTAAACACTGTCTTTGTGTCACATATTGTTTTGTAGCTGCAAAGAATATAAGACGGCACTGGATGATCTGTCCAAGGCCTCCAACGGAGGAGGAGATGAGAATCCACTGGTCACAAGGTGCGCAGGATTCTCACTTGAACATCTGTAGAAAATCTGAGATGTACTCTGAAGTAGCCAAATTTATCAAATGTGGCTGAAATAACAAGGTTTAAAAGTTTAGTCAAAAAATCTTTGTTAAAAATTCCAGTGGGACCAGCTCCATCAGTTTGTTTGTTTCTTTTATGACGTGATTTGTTTCCCTGTCAGCGGTGGGGAGAGTCGGGCTAAGAGCAGCCCTGCCCGGCCGAGCGAGTCAGCCTCGTCCCAGCAGAGCCGAAGCAGCTTGGAGGCCGATCCCCTCAGTAAGTGTTCAGGTCCACTGGTCATCTAACAGTTTAATTGATCTTATCTCTGAGGTGACTGTATCACTCTTCTGTGCAGAGGACGCAGACTTGTCAGACAAACAGAAGAAACAGTCTTTGAATCCACACGTTGAGCTACGTGAGTAGTTTGTCGTCTACATTTGTTTCAGTTAGAACAATCTAGATTAACAAATGATGTTTAAATCATCATAAAGATCCTGACTTCATGTGAAATGAGAATGATTAATTATTTCAAATATTGTTTCTTTATCTCTGTGTGTGCTGGAACCCATTTTCTCAGAATCCACCATAGCTTCAGTAAAAGCAGGAAAATGGTTTCTAACCTTCTCTTCATCTGTTAATTGTGTAGAGTTCTCCGATGCCAACGCCAAGTTTTACTGCCGAATCTACTATGCTGAGGAGTTTCACAAGATGCGCGAGATCATCATGGAGAGTGCAGAGGAGGACTTTGTCCGCTCGCTGTCCCACTGTGTCAACTGGCAAGCTCGTGGTGGGAAGTCTGGAGCCGTTTTCTACGCCACAGAAGGTCGATCTGTGTTCTTTAAGATGATTTAGTTAGTCGTTGTTTATTTTAAGGTTCAGTATTTTGCTAAAACTGCTCTGTCTAATCTTAATAACACAAATATTCTCCACTGTCCAGACGACCGGTTCATCCTGAAGCAGATGCCGAGGCTCGAGGTTCAGTCTTTCCTGGACTTTGCTCCTCACTACTTCACTTACATCACCGGAGCTGTGCAGCAGAAAGTACGTATCCCAGGGACACGGTTTCGATCTGGGGTTTACTGCTCAACAATGATAATAACTAAATGAACAAAACACAGTAATGAGTTACAACAATGAGTGTGGAGAAGGTGAGTGTGTTAACTGAATTAACTAAATACAACGTTTTTTGCACCACAGAGGCCGACAGCGCTGGCAAAGATCCTGGGTGTTTACAGGATCGGTTACAAGAACTCTCAGAACAACACAGAGAAGAAACTGGACCTGCTCGTGATGGAAAATCTGTTCTACGGGCGCAAGATGGCTCAGGTCAGTCTCTCAAAGTACAACACAGTACTGTGATTTTACAGACTTGTGATACAATAAAGAAGCTGCAATTCTAAAAAGAACAACTGTATAATATTTATAAACTCCATCAACACGTCTGTTCTGAAGGTGTTTGACCTGAAAGGATCTCTGAGGAACCGTAACGTGAAGACAGACTCGGGGAAGGAGAGCTGCGAGGTGGTTCTGCTGGATGAGAACCTCCTGAAACTGATCCACGACAACCCGCTCTACATCCGCTCGCACTGCAAGGCCATCCTGCGCGCCGCCATACACAGCGATGCCTACTTCCTCTCCAGCCATCTCATCATCGACTACTCCCTGCTCGTGGGGCGCGACGATGCTACCAATCAGCTTGTGGTCGGGATCATAGGTAAGAGCAGGAAGAGAAACCTTTTATTTTTCTCCTGTGTAGATGATGATGACACTGCTTTTCATGTTTTCCTGCAGATTACATCAGAACATTCACCTGGGACAAAAAACTGGAAATGGTTGTCAAATCCACTGGAATCTTGGGAGGTCAAGGTTCGTCGATAGTTTGTCAATGATTCCTCAGATATGAATATTATCTGCCCATATTAGACAACACCGACCCTCTGGAGTTTGTAAACGTTGTGGTGTGTTCTGTCTCCAGGTAAGATGCCCACTGTGGTTTCTCCGGAGCTGTACAGAGCTCGTTTCTGTGAGGCCATGGACAAATACTTCCTGATGGTACCCGACCACTGGGCCGGCCTGGGCATCAACTGCTGAGCGGTGCGTGTCGGTCCATGTGCACTAAGGCACTAGAGAAACGCACAGCGGCTCCCTCTCTATGCACAAAGAGCAGTTTGTTGGACAGAGGCGTCAGTAGGTGAGACCCGGAAACACACAGTCTGAAACTTGACTAAAACCCAGCACAGTATCATTCCATAGGAGCAGAGTCACTCTGCAGCCGAGGCATTATCGAGACAACTTAGACCCATTTTTATCACTGGCGGACTCATTGTAGTGTTATCAGATTTATAATTTATCTCCCTCTGCATTCCTTTAACAGAGGGTTTGTATGTTCAACCGTTTCAGAAGGACCTGCAGAAAACATTCAGTTTGTTAAATAAACTAATTCATGTAATTTAATGTTTGTAAATGTACAGAGATTATGTAACTATTAAAAGATTATCAACAGATTTCTGAGAGCGACCTTCTGCTTTTTGTCATGTTAAATGAAGAGTGAATGGATGAATCTGATACAAAGGTCCTATCAGAATAATATATACATAAAATGACCACTAGAGGTTAGAGGTCTCCTCTAAACTACTTTGATTACTGATTAATATTTTAAAGCAATAAAAACTTTAATATAAAAACACGTTTTGCATCCAACCTGCATCGTTTCAGTAAAAGTCAACCACAAGTTGCTTTTTACATGAAGAGATTTTTCTTTTTCCTTGTGTTTTATTGTTAAATGTTGTACTGTGAATTATTTTTAAAGCCATTTTCAAACAAGCAAAAATCATTTTCAGCATCAAAAATCTGAATTTTCTAAGTCATACAAAGTAAAGAAATCTGCTCTTGTTTCACTTCCAAAGTATTTTCTTACACTGAGTGAGAAAAGAACCGTTTCCATGTGAAAGAAAACAAAACAGCAGAACAACAACTTCAGACTTTTCTTTTTTTTATCGTACAATTCATATAAAACAAACAGGTAGCTGACAAAGAGCCCTCAGCATGTCGTACTGCATCAGGAACTGGTATGAAAATCATCAGACACGTGACGAGCGCGATTGTCAGGACTGGTGAAGCTCATTTTGTGGTGGATTAACGTTAATACTGGCAGACAGTCAGTCTCTGCTTGTTAACAGATGTGTGCTCATCAGGCATTTGAATCTAAGTGCAGCTAACACGACGCTCAATTTAAAATAAATTCATTAATACACACAGCTTTTTTAATCCATTCAGAAAGAATAGTTCAAATAGAAAAAGACATTTCAGGTTCAACCATGGTCAAAGAGTTTTCTTTTCTTTTCTTTTCTTCCATACAAAGCTTTACGTTAACATTATATACAAAAGCAGTTTAACTTCGCATCAGTACCTAAACTAACACACTCGCACACAACCAAATTAAAAAGACTGCACTGGTGATATTTTATAGTTTTGTTTTTCTCATTAAATTTCGTGAAAAGACAATAAAACAATTAAATCTGTTAAATTAACATCCTGATTTCTTACAAGAACAGTATCTAGACAGACTGATGCGTTATTAGTTTTGGTCTTTACTTAATTTTCTTCAGTAAAAAAACAAAAACACAGAATATCACCAGCTGGTAAAAGACATTAAACAGTGGAGTGAGACAAACAATGAATCTGAATGATTTCCTCTCAAGCAGAGCCTCTTAGACAAAGTGTTTAAATTCGTATTAAAGGATCAGTTCACCCAAATCACAAAAAACATCCAGCCTCTCCAGAAACAATGTCCTGATCACTCTGGATTCTCCACAGAGACTTCATTCGTATTACTGAGTATGGAAAAAGTTTCAGCATCAGTTAAATTATTATTAAACTACTGTTTCCATAATTTAATTAAGAAAACCCAAATGAACACAGTTATCAGGCAAAACCTCAAGATTTAGTTTTATGTCACATTTGAATCAGCTACTCCAATAAATCCACTCTGCTACACCCAGCCTTCTCTCTACCTCCTCTCCTACGCTCTGCTATCATCTGCTACACTGTACCACACTCGGCACTGGTGCCTTCAGGTACCCGTTCAAATCAAAACTTACTAATCAAACAAACATCAGTTCAGTGACAGTGAGGTCACAGGTCACCTTTCTACAAAACATTAGAACTAAGTTACAAATTGTTGCTTTACTTTTACTGATGATCAATTATTTTATCTTTAGTAATAACAGAACAAAGAAAAAGATAAATTCACGTTAGACAGCTGACAGAACATTAGTCAGGCAGTAACACTCCAGGAGCTTTTGATCGATGATTTCAGGTTTTTGTGTTGACGGTAACGACAGCCTGAGGATTTTAGACACACAACGTAACGGTACCTTTAGGAATAGTTTACTATTCAGTATTTGACTTTGTGATTTTTGGTGAACTGATCCTTTAAAATTCTACAAAATAGAAAAATACCTAATATTGGACATCAAGGCACTGGACGCGTTTCAGACAATGGCACATATCTCGTTACACAAACCGAGGAGGACGGGGAAGGAGAGGAAAGTGGTCAAGGCCCTGTGTTGTTATTCATTTAAGTGCAGGTAGTATTTGTACCTTAATGTAATAATAAATACCGGAATGGACTGAGGAGACCTAAAGAAGTCTTGACATCACTGCAGGAATTTGGGCTCGTGTGATTTAGGATTTAGAGCTGGACAGGTGAGAAAAAGGTGTCAGTTGTGTTACTGTTGGCTGTCCTGCTCTACAAAGTGTGCAGGTGTGCACTGCAGGTAGGGAACAGTGCAGGAGGCCGTTGGAGGCCACTGGATAAAATACATCAATCCAAGTTTCATCAGTGGCTACGTCACAGTTCCCTTATTTAATCGTTTCACAGGTCACACAGAAATCCATCCTGTTACTGCCTATTATTTCTCTCACTGGACATTTTTATTGGAATCTAAAGTCAGTCTGGATTAATGGATCATCATTTCAACATCCCCTTTTTAAGCAGGTAAACATACAGATACCACAAAGAAGCACTTCTTCTTCCTGTTCTGCAGAGTGCACATGCACGTGCACTACTCTAAATCAGTGCTCTCTGTTCAGCGTGCTACACTCTGCACAGTCTCTCAAGTACTAGTCATGATCAAAGTACAATAAATGACAAAGCTCTAAAAATAATGCAGCTGCAGTAATTGGAAATATTTCTGCAGTCTGAGTCACAGGAAGCTTCGACTGCACCTCTCCACAGTGAGACATGTGTTAGAGCAGTTTTCTTTAAAGGCCGAGTCAGGATCTGTACTGAGACACATTCAACACACACACTGATGGCAGCCACTGGCCACAGCTAGAAGAGGAGCAGCTTTGTTGTATTTGACTGAAAAACTGAAAATTAGACTTGTAACAGTGTCAGGGATGTTGAAATAAACAACGAAACACACGTCGGTGGACCTCAGCTAAGGGAACTGAGACGTACCCAGAGTGACGGGTCTTTGTCCTGGTCAATATTTAAAGTCCTAAACGTCTAACGAAGGTTGTACACTTCACATTCCAACAGCAACATCCAAATTTGTGCTTCAGTTGTCAACAGGTAAAAAGAACCTCTATGTACCGCTTCATATGTAATTATTAACAGGTGGAGGTGACGGATTTGGTACAACAACATGAAAATGATAAAAAAATATGAAAGTTACACTCAGCGTTCTTAATCGTCTACTTCATTTTGTACAAACAGTTAAAAAATGGCTTTTTTTGTTTTCTTTTGTTTTGTTTTGAAAAGAAGACGAGTCTCAGAGGCGAGTTGCGTCACGCAGAGACTAAGAACCGAGGTCTGTTTGGATTTAAGCACCCGTGAGTAGAAAGAACTAACCGTGGTGAGTTAACACGAACATGCAGACTCCAGCCGCAGCTGGTCGAGATCCAGGAGCAGCTGGTCGGACTGCAGCAGTCAGTCCAGGTCCAGTCAGTCAGCATCCAGTGCAGCTGCTGCCGCTCTTATTTCTTATTTGGAAAAGGGCACAAAGGGTAAAATCACTGCAAGACCTCCAGCGTGAGAGGAGGGTGGTGATGTTCTGCACATGAAGAGCAGGCGTTCAACGTTAAACCAATAAAGACGAAATAATCACAAGAGTAACGTGTGTAAAAGGTGGAGGATAACAATTAATTACCTTTACTCATTAGTATTAGACTTAAACAGTTTAGACGTATAATAAAATATAGTGATAGATGAAACTACACAATACTGTTTAACTTGATTTAACTTTTCTTAATTTAAAGTTTCTGCTTCCGTTTCTTTTTTTCATCAATTAGAGGAAAAACAATCATTAGTATAATAAATTAGAATCATAATATTTTAGTGGTGGTTTCACTTTTGATACTTTACATTTTTCTAATTATACTTTTACTTAAGAAACATTTTCAGTGCAGGTTTTATACTTGTCATTAAGTATTTCGAGTAGTATTTGTACTTTACTGTGAAGAGTTTGAATTTTTCTACTACTGGGAATAAAATAAAGGAAACTGCTGAAGAGTTGAATTAGTTCTGCTCCTTTTAGTTATAATAATAAAATAAAGTCCAGTAAAATGAAACTTTATGGACTTCGTTCAGATTTAGTTTGATTATTTCTTTTATTCATTTAATGTTGAACACTTTGCTCTGTTCTCTGCCAACACGCTCGATCACGGCCGACTCTCTGCCCTTCTGCCTGAAAAGTGCACTTCACACAAGACACTGCATCGCTCCCCGAGGGGGGAGGGGGAGTAGAAAGTTCAGGTGCACGCTTCGAGGTAGGAGGGTAGAGAGACTGTTCCAAGGGGTCAGAAGGTTTCAGAGTCCTCTGAGTCGTTCTCTGTGGTTCCCTCGCTGGAGGGTCTGGAGGGGTTCCTGGGACTGCGAGGGCCCCGGTGGCCAGGGCCTGGGCCTTTCCCCCCCTGGTGGGGCAGCTGCCTCAGCAGGGAGCCTGGGGAGGGAGCTCCGGAGCTGCAAGGGGAGCAGAAAGGCATCATGGTAGCCAGAATGAGAGCCAGACAGTCAGCCACCTCTCTGCTAGGAGCACAAGCCAGAGCAGGGGTCAGACCTGAGGTAGAGAGACAGAGACAAAGGGAGAGAGAGAGAGAGAGAGGAGGGCGAGACGTGGACGTGGAGGAAGCAAGGAAGGCGAAGCAGGAGACAAAAGAGGGGACGGAGCAGCATTCCATTAGTGTTCAGCCAGCTGACATGAGGACGAGGGGGGGGGGGCAACACAGCACAAAGTCCAAGTGAAATAGTCTGAAACAATGTGGATTAACCAACGGGAGCAGTCGTGTAGCAGAGCTGCTCCGACCTCATCACGCTGCATCAGACTCCATCTACGTAGTGAATATGTAATAATGCAAAATAACGGAGACAATCTTAATTTACAGAGAAGAAATTTCAGCTGGACTTTAACATGAAGAACAAACGAGCAGCACGGACACACTTTAAATCAGAGGTCCCACTGTCGGCGTTTAGAGGAACAGTTTAAACCTAAATCTGAATTTAACATCAGCCCTGTGTGTGAACGTGAGAGTTAAACGTATTATTATGGGACACGTGACCAGTGGGAGCCTCTATCAAAGACGGATTCATCTGCAGTGCACACGAAAATAAACAACAGCATAACATCATGCAGACCAGAGACAGCGACATGCAGCAGCTGGAGCCTGGATCGATCCAGACCAGAGTCCCCCTACCGTTCTCATCCACCGTCTGGACGTTGGCTCCTCGGGACAGCAGCTCCTGGACCGCCACCTTAAGACCGCTACGCGCCGCCAGGTGGAGAGGACTGTGTAACCAACAGAACAGAACGTTTCTGTTTATCTCCCCAAGTTATAAATGACTCTGACCACGTCAGGCAGTCTGTGAGGATGATGTAAAAACTGTTCTACAGGTATCAGAAGAGTTAACACTGTCAATTAAATATGTAAGCAAAATACTGGAGGCACAAGATCCCAAATTAGATAAGGGTGGAGTAGGAGAATACAAACTGGTGTCTCCAGCTTCTGATCAGGTCATTGTGATGAACTCACGTTTGCAGCGCTGTATTTGTGGCATTTATAAGCGCAGTGTCCGACAGCTTCTCCAGGATCAACAACACACACTCTTCTTTCCCCTGTAAGAGACGGTGAGAGGTTATAATGAGCTGATAAATAAATGATGATTCTAATAGGAAACCTTAGAAGTAAGGTAACATAATGTCTCACCTATATTGTCCCCACTCCCTCTCATTAATATCTATGAAGCGTGTGGACACTTACATTACTGCAGGCTAGATGCAGGGCAGTGTTGCCGTCGCTGTCCGTCAGACTGTGGCTGGTGCTCGTCAGCAGCACCTCTGGAACACAGTGTAGGAAACAGATGTAGACGTCAACCACACAGCAACGGAGCAAAATGTTAAAACAACTCAGGCAGGCATCAAACTCTAAATGTGCTTTTGAGCAGCAGCAATGTTCAAATGCTAAACTATCAGTCAAGTAAAACAGCTCAGTACCGAGAGCTCCGACCCGGCCCTTCTCAGCCGCCATCATCAGTGCACTGCGACCCGACTGGTCTACAGCATTGACAGATGCATCGTGGGACAGCAGGAGCTGGACACAGTCGACGTGGCCCGCGAACGCCGCAGCGTGAAGAGGAGTCCTGCAGGAGAGAGGGACCGGTGAAAAACAGGAGCTACAGCAGAGCGGTAACAGAGCTGCAGTGTCAACACACACATCTCTTACCTGCCCTTCGAGTCCTTACAGCCAGCGATGTCTGATCCCATCGCCTCCAGCAGTAGAGAAGCACACGCCTCGTGGTCATTGATCCTGAGGGAAGAAACACTTCAGTCAGGTGAAAAATTAAAGACGCTGCTACATTAAGGTGACGTCCTACTGGTAGAAGTTATGAGCAGATTAGCAGCAGCATAGAGTCATTTACCAAGATAATATGATGAGATAAGATGAGACTCAGTCCCTAACTTAGTGTCTCTACTCTTTTGAACAATGATCACTGAGATCAGACTTACACAGCACAGTGCAGAGGGGTGAACGGGTTCCCATCAATCCGGCGACAACCTTTCTGCTCCAGCAGGACCTCCACACACCCGTCTTGACCTTCAGACACGAAACAATCACAGAGGTTCACAACATAATATCTCAGTTATCATCAAAACCTATAATAACCTGTGAGTGTGGAGGAGCTCAGACACTAACCATAGTAGCAGGCCCAGTGCAGCGGTGTGTACCCACTCTGGTCTCTCAGCGGCGGCAGGGACGGCGGCTCGGAACAGGCGATGCTCAGCAGCTCGCTCAGCCAGGAGGCGTGACCTCGAGCTGCTGCCAGGTGGATGGGAGTACGTCCCCGAGAGTCGCCGATCACAATCGAAGCTTCCTGCTCCAACAGACACTGGATACACTCCTCCTGACCACACAGCAGCTGGGGAGCAAACAGGAAGGTCAGAATGGAGAAATCCAGTTTTTAATCTTATATATTTAGTTAACAACTCAGTGCACTGGTGATCTTTGATATTTGATGTGGAAAAACAACAACTATCATCAGATTCAGATTCAAATGTTGGTCCTGACTGGTGACAGTAAAATAACTAAAGCTGTTGTATCTTAGTCAGAAAAGAGTTCATCCATCAGTCACAATAAGAATCAGATTGAGGCTGTGGAGCTTTAAAACTACACTTCAGATAAAAGTACGGTCAACACTCACCCCAAGGTGCAGAGCAGTGAGGCCGTGGTTATCGGCCACATTGACGTCAGCTTCCCTCTCCAGCAGCAGCGACACGGCATCAACATGACCTCCTGCCACCGCCAGCATCAGAGGAGTCCTGCAGATGAGGACGAGGACGTGAAACGTAAAAACATAAATGCTTCTGGAGAAAACTAAACACAAAACAGACAGAAAAGACAACACTCACTGTCCCTGAGAGTCAGCAGCATCCACGAGGTCGGCACCGTCTGATTCATCCAGCAGGAGGCGCACGCACGTCGTGTGACCGTTCATCACTGCAGAGGGCGCCGCAGATGGGACGTGACAGAACAAGAAACACATAACACAAGTGTTTCTGTGTGAAGACTCAGTCAGATGATACAACAGCTCAGTGAAACTAGACCGAGACGAGTCTCGTGTCCCCACAGCAGAAATCAGAAAATACTGAATGAACAAAGAACCTGTTTCATCCACTGATCTGTGCAGAAGAGTCATCAGATCTCAACTCAACCCACCTGCCAGGTGAACGGGCGTGCGTCCATACTGGGCGTCAGTGGTGCACGGCGACGCCCCCTGGCTGAGGAGGGTGTGAACACAGTCGGTGTGGCCCCGCATGGCAGCCAGTGCCAGAGGAGTCCTCCCGGCCTCGTCCCCCTGGTCCACGTCCCTCTCCCCCTGCAGCAGCACCTCCAGAGCCTGAGCGTGGCCGTGGTACGCCTGCACAGACACAGAGACGCTTTAACAACAGACTTACTACAGTGTCAACAATGTTGTACAGATTTATGAAGATAAGGATTGTTTCGGTAACTAAATTAATGTGAGACTCACAGCCAGGTGCAGTGGGCTCCTGGCGTTGGGAGATTCAGAGTCGGCTTGGTGACTGTCATCTCTGTCCAGCAGCTGCAGGTCACAGTGTCGACATGTTTTACACTGACATTAACACAAAACCTGAATCTGCAACCTGTTCACATCCATCCACAGACTGTATCAAACTCAAGCAGCTCTGGTTTCATACATTTATCTGACACAGTGAGTCATTTTCCCTACGTTTCCTGAACCATACTGAAAAAGTGACTTTATGCTATTAAAACTTTAACACTGTTCAGCTCGAGCTAAAGGAAAAATATACTGCCCATCCAAAAAACAAGTCGCACACTCCAGTACTTAGTTTGACCTTCTTTAGCTTCGATTACACTCATCGTGGCTTTGTTTCAATACGTTTCTGCAGTGTTACTACATTTATTCTCATCCAGAGTTGAATTAATTGTTCACCCAGATCTTGTTTGATGATGGGAGAGTCGAACCACTGGACAAAGTCTTCTTCAGCACATCCCATAGATTCTCAATAGGGTTAAGGTCTGGACGGGCAGTGAATAATCCACTCCACTAGAAGACTCTCTTTCTACTCAGGATCTCACACATCCCAACGTGTGTGTGTGTGTGTTAACTCACCAGCTCCAGACAGTGTCTGTGTCCATAGGCTGCAGCGTAGTGAACAGAGCTGTAGCCCTGTTTGTCCTTCAGAGCGGCCGTCGCTCCGCTCTGAAGCAGGAACTCTAAACATCTGCAACACAAAATTCTCAAAATTACCACAACATAGTTGAACGTGTTCCCAAAAAGAAACAGTGTGCGTTCACTGTTAATCTAATGTTTAAAGGTTTCTGGAGGAATCCTGCAGGTTCTTCAAACATTACAACAAAGAAAAACTATCTGCTGGGTCCAAAGGATCTAAACCTGCACAGAGAGTTTCAGATTCAATTCTGAAATCTGCTTAAGAAGTGTTATTGTAGTGATGTAGTGATGTGTGATGTAGTGATGTGTGATGTGTGATGTGTGATGGAGTGATGTGTGATGGAGTGATGTGTGATGGAGTGATGTGTGATGTAGTGATGTGTAGTGATGTGTGATGTAGTGATGTGTGATGTGTGATGTGTGATGTAGTGTGATGTGTGATTGTGATTGTGATTAGTGATGTGGATGTGTGTGTGGAGTGATGTAGAGTGATGTGTGATGTGTGATGTAGTGATGTGTGATGTAGTGATGTGTGATGTGTGATGTGTGATGTGTGATGTAGTGATGTGTGATGTAGTGATGTGTGATGTAGTGATGTGTGATGTGTGTGTTGATTATGAGTGTGATGTGTGATTGTGATGAGTGATGTGTGATGTGTGATGTGTGTGTGATTGTGTGTGTGATGTGTGATGTGTGATGGGTTGTGTGATGGTGATGTAGTGTGATGTGTGAGTGTGATGTGTGATGTAGTGATGTGGTGATGTAGTGATGTGTGATGTTGAGTGATGTGTGATGTGTGATGTGTGATGTAGTGATGTGTGATGGAGTGATGTGTGATGGAGTGATGTGTGATGGAGTGATGTGTGATGTAGTGATGTATTGATGTGATGTAGTGATGTAGTGATGTGTGATGTAGTGATGTGTGATGTAGTGATGTGTGATGTAGTGATGTAGTGATGTGTGATGTAGTGATGTAGTGATGTGTGATGTAGTGATGTGTGATGTAGTGATGTAGTGATGTAGTGATGTGTGATGTAGTGATGTGTGATGTAGTGATGTGTGATGTAGTGATGTAGTGATGTGTGATGTAGTGATGTGTGATGTGTGATGTAGTGATGTAGTGATGTAGTGATGTGTGATGTAGTGATGTGTGATGTGTGATGTAGTGATGTAGTGATGTAGTTATGTGTGATGTAGTGATGTAGTGATGTAGTGATGTGTGATGTAGTGATGTGTGATGTAGTGATGTGTGATGTAGTGATGTGTGATGTAGTGATGTGTGATGTAGTGATGTGTGAGTGATGTGTGATGTAGTGATGTGTGATGTGTGATGGAGTGATGTGTGATGGAGTGATGTGTGATGGAGTGATGTGTGATGGAGTGATGTGTGATGGAGTGATGTGTGATGTAGTGATGTATTGATGTGATGTAGTGATGTGTGATGTAGTGATGTAGTGATGTGTGATGTAGTGATGTGTGATGTGTGATGTAGTGATGTAGTGATGTAGTGATGTGTGATGTAGTGATGTAGTGATGTGTGATGTAGTGATGTGTGATGTAGTGAGTGGATGTAGTGATGTGTGATGTAGTGATGTGTGATGTGTGATGTAGTGATGTGTGATGTAGTGATGTTGTGATGTAGTGATGTGTGATGTAGTTATGTGTGATGTAGTGATGTAGTGATGTAGTGATGTGTGATGTAGTGATGTGTGATGTAGTGATGTGTGATGTAGTGATGTAGTTATGTGTGATGTAGTGATGTAGTGATGTGTGATGTAGTGATGTGTGATGTAGTGATGTGTGATGTAGTGATGTGTGATGTAGTGATGTGTGATGTGTGATGTAGTGATGTAGTGATGTAGTGATGTGTGATGTAGTGATGTAGTGATGTAGTGATGTGTGATGTAGTGATGTGTGATGTAGTGATGTGTGATGTAGTGATGTAGTGATGTGTGATGTAGTGATGTAGTTATGTGTGATGTAGTGATGTAGTGATGTGTGATGTAGTGATGTAGTGATGTGTGATGTAAAACAGAACGTGGACGTCATGTTTCTGTCAGTGTGGACTCACAGCGCTGCCTCTTTCTCTCGCTCCGCCTGAACTCCTTCACTCTCGGGCTCCAGAGCAACACGACGCCTGTGTTAGGTGGGGGGTGTAGGACACAGGAATATAACATAGGGACAAAGGAAGGGGGGGTAAGAGAGGACTGGTGAGTTGGCTTTAGCACACTGAAACATCTTATGAGATGCTTCCTACTAACAAGTAGATAACTACTAACTAAACTGGAGGGGGGGGGATGCTGATGCATGACTCCAACCCTTCAGCATCACCTCAGGTTACCATGGAAACAGTGAGGTGTGAACCACAAGGTTTTTATATGTAGTAACAGGTTTAACAATAAGCGGTGTGAGGAGCAGATTTCCTCCTTCTCTCCTTCTGACTGAATCAGAATCTAAATACTTCTTTGAACACTGTGCGTCTCCCCGTCTCTCACCTCCTCTCCAGGTCTGAGGCAGCGGCGTAGTGCAGCGCAGAGCGCCCCCACTGGTCGGTGGCGTCGATGGCGGTGCCACAAGCCACCAGAGTCTCCAGACACGGATAGTGACGACTGGCCGCCGCGTAGTGGAGCGGAGTCCTGGGTCAAATCAGACCACATGTTCAGACACACTTTACTGTGAACAAGTTCCTCATTTATAATTTCTCCACATTTCATTTATCTAATAATTTATGATTATGAATTTCCCCCTCGAAGAAACATTTTATAACTGAGGAGGCTTCACTTTCAGAAGGATTCTAAGCTGTTCATTAATGCAGCATCATAGAGCAGAGTTTAAGTGTTTATATACATATATATATATATATATATATATATATATATATATATATATATATATATATACATATATATACAGTATTGTTAATACATGTTTTAGTCCATCTGCTAATCAGCATTTTATTTTCTACAACTACCCTCGTGACCATGTTACCCTCTTACCTGCCGCAGTTATCCCTCCGGTTGTGATCGCCACCGCTGCTCAGGAGCAACTTGACACACTCCACGTTGCTGCACACAGAGAACAGGGTCAAAGTACAGTTACTGCAATTACTGTGTTTGACTACATGTTTCCTATTTAGCTCTGATCCTGAAAAATTTATTCTTGAGTTTTTTGTTGTATGATTGTTTTACATATAAAAGACCAGAAAATATTTTCGGTGGTGCCGTGTCAATACATGAAATAAATATATTTATAAATTACACATTTCCATTATGTTTGTTCCACACTGTTCTATCTATATATCTATCAGACCCAGTGTGAAATTAACAATTAAATAAAGACCTAAATACAATCTTTTAGGGTATTTAAATTTTTTTCTTTAACAACAGGACACATATTAAACCTTTGCACATGCTTCAATTACAGTTTAGTAGTTTGTATATTTTTAAACTATGAAATAAAAGTAACAGTAAATTAATATTTTAATTTGAATTACGGCTTCTTAACGTCTCTTTTCCTTTTCCTTTCCTTTTCTTTACACTCACTGTAAATTACCCAGACGTGCCCACATTTTTTCGCAGAAGTCAAAATGTTCAATAATGATGCAGGTGCTCACCCTCCAGCTGCAGCAGCGTGCAGGCAGGTCCTCCCCAGAGTGTCGGGAGTGTCTATCTGGAAGCCTGCAGACAGGACCGAGTCGTTACACATTATGCTAAACCTCCGACCTGACGAGGGCAGCGCACGGAGACAGAGGGAGGCCAGACAACACAGAGCAGGAGCAGCCACCACGGACAGAGAGAGGAAGAGAGAGGGAGGAGGAGGAGAGAAGGACAGGTATTAGTGCGACAGGTGGAGGGAAGACAGAGACGGTAAGATGCATGATGCTGGCCAAGCATTCACAAGAAAACACATAAAAGGCGAAATATTAAAGACAGAAAGAGCCAGAGACAGTTCCACATCATAACAACAGAGACAAAAACAGAGATTAGGTTTTGACATGAATTTCCAACAGGTACTGATGTGGTTATTAAAAGGGTGGAGGTGGAAAATATCTTCATACACATTCGTCTCCAGCTGTGACTTTTTCATCCATGATAGTTACAACACTGCAGCAGCACACAGCTCAACACATGTAAATGACTTCTCTGTTTTCACTACAGAAACTCTGCAGAACCACATGAGTCCAGTTCCATCCTGCTCCGTGCCCCCAGACACGAAGAGCCGGGGCTGAAACTGATCTGGAGCCAGAAAGGATTGTGGTCTTTTCCCCTACTCCTGCTTTGCATGACTTTAACATACCAGTTTAACTTGTACAACAGGGAACTCCCTCTCTCAGGCAAAAGGCAAATTATTTCATCAGCAAATGCAACAGGGAAACTTTTCAGATGCAAACAAGAGATTAACTGCACGTTATAACTCTGTGAGAGGGGAATTCAACAGTCAGGAGTCCCACCAGTGAGTAATTACACCGAGCGAGGCCTCGGCTGCTTCTGGAGCATTGTGACTTGAATTTTGGTCAAAGCTGAATGTGTGTGTTTGTGGCACATTTCACCACAGGCAGCAAAACAGACTCAGAACTGAACAGAAAATTACTACTCAACGTTGATTTTAATGCAAAACAGACCCCGAATCAGCAGATATTTGCAGCAGTATCCACATATGGTGCATGTGTTAGTTACGAGTCTACTACCTGAGGAAAGCAGCTTCCGGCAGCAGTCAGAGTGAGCGTTCAAGGCAGCCAGGTGGAGAGGGAACATGCCATGGACTCCTCGCCTTCAGAGAAAGATCAAGAACAGACAGGCTCCATTTATTTATGATTATCTATTTAACTAACTTTTTTATTTCTAAATTCCTCAACAGGTGAAGAAACAAACCTCGTGCAATCTGCTCCGCTGGTGATGAGCGTGTTGATGAGGAGTTCATGACCGTAACGGGCAGCAATGTGTAGAGGGGTGTTGCCGTCTTTGTCCACGCAGTCGATCTCGCCGCCTGGAGGCAAATATTCATTTATAAATGTGCAACACAGGTTAGTCTAAGAGACAAACTAGCATGAGGAGGTCTCACCATTCTGAATGAGGGTCTGGGAGCGAGTGAAGCGACCGTGAACAGCCGTCATGTGAAGAGGACTCTTTCCATCCCGACTCTGATGAAAGCAGAGGAGAAATTAAACTTACTTTACTTCTACAGTAATAAAACATGAGTGTGAGTGGCCTATTTATGATTCACTTGATAGATGTTTGTAGCTGTGTCACTGTGGAGCCTCTGGGTTACAGGACATCAGCTGAGAAGTGGTGTTCAGCTGGGCGTACCTGCACGTTGACGTCAGCTCCGTTGTTGACCAGCAACTCCAGGCAGAGCGCTCCGTGCGTCGAGGCAGCAGCAAAGTGCAGCGGGGTGAAGCCCTTGTTGTTGGGCTGGCTGACGTTGGCGCCGTAATCAATCAGCTCGTTGGCGACGGCGTCCTGTCCGTTGAAACAGGCCAGATGGAGCGCCGTGTTCCCAAACGCGTTGGACTCGTCTATCTGTTGTCAGAGAAAACAAGAGCTGTTGTTACAGACGAGCAGAGGTTCATTCTTCAAGAACAGGACAATGAGTGAGTGCACGTGTGTGTGCCTGAGTTCAGCTTGTGAATAGGTGCTATTGTTTTTGTTGAAGAGGGAGTGTGTGTGGTGTTTTCCTCAAGTGTGAAGCAGCTGACACAGTGAGCCTCTGTGTGTATGTGTGTGTGTTTTAGAGAACTCTTTTTTTCTGTGACATCATCTGGGAAGGTGCTGCAGTAGCCAATCACATGCATGCAAACGATGATGGATGATGCTTTGTAAAGTAATGAAACTGTTGCTGCAACTTTCCAGAGGTCTATCATCTTTCTGAGTATTACACTGCGCTGAATAGATCGATGTGATATGTTTATGTGAAGACACAATATGAAAACAAGGGTCCATCAAATATCTTCGTCTGTATCTAAACATACGAGTGTGGTTTGTCCTGACCTCCACAGAAAGGTTGATGAGGTGTTTGACTACAGCAATCTGTCCGTTGGAGGCGGCGGCGTGGAGGGGAGTGTACCCCCGTTTATCCTTACAGTTGACCTCTGCCCCCTGACTCACCAGCAGACACACAACATCTAAATGACCTGCAGGGGGCGCAGCAGAGCACAGATCATGAGCATAGTGAAGACTACGCCTGTGTTTTTCTTTCTTTACATTTTTTTGTATTTCTATTATTTAAAAATATTCTTTCTAATCATTTAAGTGATGTTTTGTGTTCAATATTTACAATAATATTTTGTTAAACCACTTTTATTCTCTCTAGCTGTGTGATTCTTACCCATGAAAGCTGCCCAGTGCAGCGCCCGGCCGTCCTTCTTATCAAAGGCGTTAATGTTGGCTCCTTTAGCGAGGAGGAGGTTTACCATCTACAGAGACAGAGAAAGGTGGAGGTCATTTATTAATATGGGTATATCACCTCTCTAAATACAAGGTTCAGTTCAGACCTCGGTTTCTGAACCATGGTTTGGTTCATATCTCTTTTACATCATGGCTGACCTACAGGAGACTCCACCGCGAGAGAAGTGGGAAAACAAACAGAGACACGAGACCGTGGAAACATTCATCTCATGAGAAGAGATGTGTTGAGCCAGAGAACAAGTAGAACAATGTAAATACCTCACACAGCAGAACACTGAATACTAAGTGGAGCTCCCATTCTTCCTATTTGTTCTTATTTTTATGCAGTTGGACACAGAACAAGTCCGATTCGAAACAACAGGCACAAATAAAAGCTGTTGACAGATCTGGTTTCTTAACTTCAGTTGAGGCTCTGGTCATTTGTTCTGAGCTCCTGAAGGCGAGGGTGCAGCATTGTGGGTTAATATAAATCCAGGATGTTTAAGGCTTCATTGTAAAGTGAACTAACTGGTTTCAGGGCAGTTTTACTTTCCTGAGACCAACATGAAACGACCATGACGGCTCAACACTGAAAGTGAAAACAAGTTGTAGCCCAACATGCTTCTCATCTAGGAAGAGGTGAGAGGCAGTGTTTATAGATACATAGGAGATATTATAGGTGACTGTTTTTGTCTGTTAATGTGTGTAGCAGGTACAGTTTGTGTGAGGATAAATGTGAGGACGTGTGTGTGTGTGTGTGTGTGTGTGTGTGTGTGTGTGGGAGCTGGTCTTTATATAACAGCACAGTAAATTAATCACTTGGCTCCGTTGTTGCATAAACATTCAGGAGAGACTGTCGAGCAGAAATAGACAAGTCGTCCATTCAGCTCCGCTTCACAAATCTGCCGCCTCTCATTGTTGCTTTTAGATCCAGCACATTCGTGAATGATTCTGCAGTGAGAAGAATTTCAAAATGAACAGCCCACTTATTACCGCCTGTGACACAGCTGCACTCGCCCACCTGTTTCCTTTAACCGAGCTGTTCAACCAAAATAACACAAGGGACGGTTACATCACAGCCTGTTTACTGGTGAGCTCCACCACAATGCAGCAGGCTGCAGAAACCCCCACTGGACCATCAGCCAGTCTCTGCAGTACCTCGGTGTGGCCGTTGAGTGCAGCGTGGTGCAGGGCGGTGCGTCCACCGCGGTCCGACACATTGACGCTGCTCAGCAGCGGGATGATGACCTCAGCGCATCGCAGTGAGTTATTGGCTGCAGCAACATGCAGAGGTGTCTGCCAGTTCTTGTCCCGAGCGTTGACGTCCGCTGAGTGACGGATCAGAACTCGCACGGCGTCCTGAGGAAGAAAGTCAAAGAGAGTCTGTGAGATAAATAACTCACATCTACATTAGGTCACTAGGTCAACAGTTAGCAGCAACAGAAAAGCAAATGTTAGTGTGAATCAAAATATACCAAGTACCAAGTATTACTGCATTATGATTATGAAATGCTGTACAAGTACTTGAAATCTAAACCTAAGATTAAGAGATAACTCTTTCTGAAAAATGCAAAAATCACTTTTGTGATGTCTTTAGACAAAGTGTTGTCATTCATTCAACTTAACACACTGTAAACAATCAGTGTGTACATAAAGATTCAGCCTCCAGTTATTCCAGCTATGTGGAACTACCTGTGTGGATGCTGGTGATGGCACTGTGAAACACTGTGTGTCTGTTTTCACCTAAATATCACGAGGGAGCTGCAGCTCAGCTCGTTGACGCCTGTGATGATGAGATTTCTCACTGCAGCGCTCGGAGAAGAAGGTTGTGTGTGTGTGTGTGTGTGTGTGTGTGTGTGCGTGCTCACCTCGCTCCGAGACGCCACAGCGCGATGGAGGGGGGTGAGCCACATGTTGTCTTTGGCGTTGACCCGGGCCCCTGCAGAGTAAAACATAAGGTAAGATAAACACGGCGCTGATGAGGACTGACGTCAAGTTACAACCCGAACGAGTCACTCAGTGTCAGTGAGATGCACAGGTGTCATCAACACTTATGAGGACACTTAGATTACGTTTTACCAGAGAGGATGAGGAGCTCGGTGATCTCAGCATCGCCCAGGAAGGCTGCTGCATGCAGCGGAGTGCGCTTCTCTGCATCCTGAGGGAGGAAGTCAGACAGTTGGTACTTTATTACAGCATCATCACAGTCCAGGGGCAGGTTTTATTCTGAGGTACTGTGATTAGAGGGACATTAAAACATTAAAACATGTCTATACCAAACCCACAACAGTGTCAACAGTGCAGTTTTCTCAAACACAAAAGTTGTGTTAACTTTCAGTGTCAATATCCAAATGTCACAGAAACATTTACAAAGCTCTGATCATGATTCTAGCTAAAATTCCCGTCCCCTGAAAACACACATATTAGTGAGTGTGAGCTAAGACCGGACGGAGGAGGCTGTTACATTACTTCAGTGGGATCAGTGATCGGGCTGCTGGTGTCAACACGTCTATTGTCCCTGTCAGAGAGAATCTCCCTCTCTGTGACCACCCCACCCGTCCATGTGACTTGGCTGAGTGCAGCCACTTCAACAAAACAGTCACATCTCAAATGAAGGATATCGATGACGCGGGAGCAGCCGGCGCAGGAGAGAACAGGTCTGTCTGCATCCTGCGCTGCCCGGGTACAGACATGCTGTGAATCTGTGAGCTGATGTAAATAAACACACTTTGGCTTCTCTGGACCTCCTCCCCTCACCCTGGGGCGCTGGCTACCACAGGAAGTGGAGGGTGGAGAAGGAGAGGAGGAGAAGAATGTGGCTACTGGGTCTGAACTTTATTCGTCTGAAAGCTGAATCAGAAACTGAATAAAAACAAGGAGACAATACAGAAACTAATAAATTAAATACAATCAGGCCCAGATGAACTTGAACTGTGACAGAGTTTTTGCACTTGTACATTTAAAATGCAGCAATCACAGCCTCTGTGTTTATATTTATGACGCCATCTCTGGACTGTAGACTTTGACAATAACACATGCAGTGTTATGACAGGGACAGTGTTATGGCATGTCTACCCCCTCAACAAACAGACTGTTGATTTGGTCACTCCTAAATGCATCTTCAGACCTTTCATCTGCTCGATTTGTCACAGACACAAGTCAGGATCACTGAAACACATGTCAGGTCAAGTCTACTAACACTTTACTGAACCATTATAAAGTAAAGAGATACAAAACATATGGTGTGTGTGTGTGTGTGTGTGTGTGTGTGTGTGTGTGTGTGTGTGTGTGTGTGTCCTCACCAGAGCATTGATGTCTTCAGACTTATATATGAGCAAGCGGATCTCTTCGGGGTCTCCACTGAAGATTGCCTGGATGAGAGGAGGCTGTGGAGGAGACGAGGAAGAAGACAGAGACATGGTTCAGAGCGGGACGACATTCAGCAACATGTTCAACGTATAACTACACACAATCCATCCAAACAGTGACTCTGAGTGACATGTTGGCGAGACCGTTTCCTGGACGTTACACTAGAGCAGGCTGAGCATGATCCTTCCCACGGTATGGAAAACTGACGGTGTGTGTTGGAGCAGCTGGTCGACTTTAAGCTGCTGTGTTTACAGAAGCCTGAGCGGAGACGGGGCTACGACCTGCACTGATAGATTATAGGATACTGAGTCCATATGTAAAACGCCACCCCACTCCGACTACACAGGAGCTAGACCCACAGACTCTAAGGTGATTTGGAGTCTAGCTGTGGTTAATTTTGTCTCCTTCTGCTTGCTGTACACTGGAAACCTCCACAAACTGTAAACAAATGCTCTCTGTTACCAAAACCACTTCTTGAAACTCTGCTCACTGTAAAACCTTCCTGCAGAACATTCTCTACAGATATAGATCATAAAAATAACTGAGCGGAGAAGAAACGCTAATGAAGGGCACAGAGCGGAGGTCAGGTCTCTGAAGCCCTTATTTAGGTTCACAGATCTCAGATAGAATGTAAATAGAGGTTGTGCACACTGCAGTGCACATTTTTCCAGTCATGAGGGACTCAAAAGACCACACAAGTGTTCATGCACGTTCACGTATGTCTCTATAGGGATCCCAGCAGGAATCTGGAGCTTCCTTAAACCTTAAGCAGCTTTACAGCAGGTTTCAGCTCATTGTTTTGTGTCCACACAACAAGTTCAGTGTCTGCTTCACTCTCACTGCTCTCGTAGAATCATGTCACACAAAAAGCTCTAAAGGTTCACTGTACACCACCTGCTCTGCAGCGACCCGCAGACACAAGACGGCTGCATATCTAAATAAGATTTTAGTAAAAAGTAAAGTAAAGCTTCACAGAATCATTTGATTTGAAGATATTAAATCTGCAGCACAAGGACATTGTGCAACCAAATCATCAACAATATCATGTATGTCATCAGTGTAAAACAGTAACAGATAATACTGTGACTCATCACCAGGCGGCAGCTGGTGCACCCACAGAACACAGAGGGTGCAGATATGTTGAGATACGATACCACTGATGGCCACTAGGTGCTCTAATTGAATCCTGTACGTAAAGAAAAAGATGGTGCTGACTGTCAGCCCCACCTCCCTACTCATCCACTTTAAACACAGCCTCTTATACAATCACACTATTTCTAAAATGTTGAGTAATTAAACAGAGTTGACAGTAAAGTCTCCAGTTTGCTCCTTTAAAAGTGTCTCATTTGCTTGATGGATGATTAAAACATAAAACTGCTCCATGTCAAACCTCTGCAGAGACAGAAAAGTAGGCTGCAGGTTAGATCAGTTAGCGATGAATCAGATGGTGCAGAGATAGGCCTCACTTCCTGTGTGTTTCTGCCACCTCACTTCCTGTTGCACAGACTCTCCTTCTCAGAAACGAGAGAGAGGAACCACAGAGCAGCGTTTCACTTCTGCTTTAAAAACAGCACGAACTCATACCACTTCCTCATCTGACGATTTTCCCCCCTTCGCTTTTGATTCTAGTTTAATGCCACATCATCACATCATTATGATTGGAGGTAACCATGAAAACAGGCAGGTGCTGCTATTGATACCAGCAACCATTGTACATCATCATATTTAATATCCATCACAAGTAAACATCCATAAATCCACCGGCTTCAGAACACGTCTGGCAATCGGCCTGAAGTATCAGAGTCATTCAGAGACAGTCTGTACATCCATGTGTACAGTCAGCTTGATTTTAAAGGCACCAACATGTAAACACCTACACGACGCCCAAGAGAATACTGGTACCTATTTGTAGTTCATGAGGTTTCATCATGTGTTGTTGTCTTTTCTGTCTTGATGTTTCTTCCTGAACAAGTCTATACATACAGACTGAAAACACCTGAACTAACCTCTTACCAAAGTGATTTGTGGAAGAAGAAAGGTTGGGAACTGGACAAGTCAATCATCAATTAACCTAACTCTAATTAATTGAACAATGCAAGTATAACAAAAGAAGAAACCAACAACTAGGAGACGTCAGTGAGTCGCAGGCTTGATGCACAACAAGGAATTTACAGTTAAACAATACATTTTATTTCATTTATTTTAAAACTATCTGCTATAAAAGGTTCTGGACTGTTTAATATACAGAGGTTTAACCATTCACCCTCTCCCACACTAGAACTTCACTTGCACGAGTGAGGGTTCAGAAACGTGTCACTTTTTCCTCAGTGACACCACCACCTCTCTAAGTTATTTCATATCAGCTAAGTAAGCAAAAAGCACCAGAGAGGATTTAGGTGGGTGACGTCTTTCCTCGCCGTTTTCTTTCAAAGCTGCTAAGTCGCGATTCAGCTTCAGCTACTTTAGCAGAGCTGAGTGAGAAGGAGGGGGCCTTTAAAGAAGCAACCAGCATTTGGCAGCATATGGCCTCCTTAGCTTCGCCTTCCTTTCTAAGTGCTCCACACGCAGACATTACTGCAAGTGCACACACACCGAAACACACACACTCAGCTGGCATCAGTCACAACAGTGTCTGTGATCGCCTCAGGGGTGGGGGTGGGCTGAGACTGACACAAGAAAGAACAGGAGATTTAGGGAATGAGTGAGAGTATGAAGCATGAAGGAAGGCCCTCCTTCAAACACACCACCTATACGCCAATCAAATTAATTATAATAATAATAATAATAATAATAATAATAATAACAACAACAACCTCGGACTGATGCATCATCTGATCATCTGATCATGTTCCACATGTCACTAAACTGCAGCTTCGTCTTGCATGTTTGCCCTCATGGATTTGTGAATGTGGTTAGTATCTATGATAATGAATCAACGGTTCACTAAACCCCTCCCAAAACAGAAACAGGATTTCTGCATGTGCTTAACTGTGTGCATGCAGCTGTAATGAGGGCAGTCGTCTGTATACAAAGAGTGGAGCGAGCTGCCTTTATTTAGTGCATTTCCACAACCACATAAGTAAAGGTATAAAGGTGTAGCCATGCCTGCTAATGTTAACTGCGACCTCGTGTGCACAGCCTTTCTACAGTGTCATGTGGCTTTTTGACAATATGACCTAATATAATTGTTTGTTTAAAATAGCCGCCTTTAACAGAAAAGCTAATCATTCTCTCACTAGGTTATAAATCAGGAAGGGTTTCAGTTTTCTGCTGTTTCTACTGCTGTGGTCACACTGATTTATCTTAGGATATGTGAAGTAAACTCTATGAACACACAGACGATGAGAGAAGTTGTGGATGTGAGTGTGAGTTACAGAAACTAGTGGAACAGAGGCGAAGCTCAGACCTCCAGCTCAGGTCAGGGCTCTACCCTCTAGTTGACCGTTGCACTACATGCACTCACATCTTGCATATTTCCACACAGTACCACTGGTGATCAGTTCACCCTGAGGCCCAACCAGTGTCACCAGTCAACCCAGTAACAATGAGGAAAGTGTTGCAGCCAGTAGTAAACAGTCCGTTCCTGATATCACCACATCAGGGCCGCGTTGATACAACTAGAAGAACGATCTTCCTCTCGCTGTCACTCCTATCCCACAAAAAACGTCCTCCATCAGATTTACTCTGTTTTCATCCCACAGATGTTCTATACACACACACACACACACACACACACACACACACACACACACACACACACACACACACACACACACACACACACACACACACACACACACACACACAGAGCATCCTGTTTGGTGTCTCCCTCTATGAAAGAAAGTCTGTGCTCAACAAAGTCATGTCTTCATTTCCTCTGGTGCCTGAGGTGACAGGCCTCTCCTCAGGGTCAGCAACACACTTCTGACGCTCTCCTGCCCAACAGCAAAATCCTAAAACAAAACCCCGTGATTCTAGGTTTTATTATACCCCCAGTCTCATCCTTTAAGCAACTACATGGTCTGAATCTTTCACCGGCTAAAACATATAGAGGAAACTGAACAGGCAACATGAGCACCTCCACATGAGTCTCAAGTCAACAGCTACCTCCTCTGTTTCCAACAAACACCTTCTGTATAAAGCATCATAACAAACGGGACAAAATGCAGCATAACAAAAAAGGAGATAATATGCAAAAGACATTTTGAAGTCTCATGAACTCAAAGACCACGACCTCTGAGAGTGCAGTCAAATAGTGTGGTTGGACTGCTCTCACATCAGTTGGACAGGATGTTGGAAATTTGACCACTCGTACTATCAGAGCTGTTTCTGCCTGAAAAAAATTCAAAAGGTATTTTAAGCTGTGAATGATGATGTCAGGAAGCAACGTCAAAGGTAATGTGTGAAGTGAAATGCAGGTACAACAGGACCCGCTTATCACCATGATCAACAGTAACGGCAGTGACTCACAGCTCGTGGAGATGATTAAAGCAGATTTCTTTCAAATTTAAATCTAACCTAACTCCAGTAATATCTGCCAAAACACCATCAGTCATAACTCAGTCACACCTGAACACACAGACAGTGTGAGCTAAACGTTTTGAAGATAGAATTATATCTGATGTCTGTCACAAATAAACTCCATAAATAAACCTGGAAATCTTCCTCCCTCCTGCGAATCTGTTGCTCCTGTCCTGCGATTAGTTGGACTTAGACTGACCGGATGTAAATTCAGAAGGCCTTTTTAACATTCACCAAACTGAATACAACAGCATTTAGCTTTTTTTACTTTCGCAGTCAGAAAACAAACATTAAGCTCTGAAAGTATTTATCAGTTAACGTGTCTGGATTCTTGTATAAATTGCTGAACAGGCCTACAAGGCGCTGGCCTTGGGCCCAAGGGATCATGGGGTCCCTGATCTATTAATGTTTTCTTATCTGAAAGTCAAAGAGCTCAGTTAGAAGACTATGAATAAAAAAACTAAAAGACAAACACAAAGATGACACTGAGTTTTACAAAGAGGCAGAATACGACCTCAAAGAGTCACAATACAACTACAAACATACATTCACAATGAATACGAAGAGAGGCCAAAGAGGAAGAAATGATCAAAGAGACAGAAAACAACCACAAAGAGGCAAACTACAAACTACAAAACAAACCGACTCGGATCTAATACAAAAGATGCAAAGCGGCCAAAAGATTAGTGAAAAGAGACACAACATGGCTACAAAAGATGCAAGATAGCTGCAAACAGATGTCCATAAATAGTGACATGCAACAGCAAAGACACAAAGAACAACTGCAAAGACACAAAGAAAAACTGCAAACACTTGCAAAATGACCAACAATATTCAAGACCTTTGTAAATTAAACGGATGTTTTTGGGCAGAACAGGATTCAGTGGTTATTAAGACTCTTAGACCTGCACGTGACCCGAGGTCCCACCAACTCTAAAAACCTGCCTGTGACGTGATGTAACAGCTCGTGGTGAGAAGCAGACAGACAAGCTGAGCAGAACTTATTATCATAGGTTCAAAGAGATGTTCCAGCAGCAGATTCTCATTTGACCCACTGTTGTTCAGCACATGAGACGATGAAAGAAAAGAAAAAGAGCCGTCTCCTGGGCCGAGGCATCCAGTTATCAGACTTCATCAGCATGTTGTCTGCAAACAACAGGAAGTCCCACAGTTGTAAGTTACATAAAAGAGCGGCTCTTCTCCTCCTAGACGTACACGACAGATCTGATATGACAGGACCGACGTCAGATCAGGGATTCTACCGAGACACAGACTCAGGATCCCTCCACGTTCCAGCTTTCCTTTTAGTGCCGCTTGTTTTAAAACAGGTGGAAACACGAAGCCTGTGACTTCACTGGTTTTAGCTGCATTTGAAATTAGTACTGATGAATAAGAAGAAGAGAAAACTGAATTCAATGTATTTTAAGACTCTTCTGTCCTGTGGAAGTTAAAAAACGACTCCAGCTAAACTTATGGCACCGGATCAGAGCTGAGTCATCGATTAGTCATTCAATACATGATCACAGTCAGAATATCCACTGGTCTCAGGATCGGCTGAATATCTGGGGACGTGCTGCTTTTCTAGCTGTTGAAGGATATTTAGCAGTATTTTCTGAAACTTACGGAACTGATCGATGGATTTTTCACACCGTTGTGAATTGATTCCACTTCTCGCTGCAGTTTTCCAACTGTATTTCTCTGTAATTCTCTGACTCTGACTATTTATTTTGTCGTGTGACGGTTAAATGAACGTCTTTAGGTTTTGCACAGTTGGTCAGACTGCATTCCTTCACTTAGCATCACGTTCTTAAACGTTTTATTATAATAATAATAATAATAATAATCTAATCAACAGAGTCAATCACAGTAATTTATCATGTTCCTTTGAACTATTTTACGTTGACTTTAAATGTGAGTCTGAACGTCTGCTGGGGACCAACATGTGACACAAAGCTTCTCCTGAGCAGATACTGAACAGACCTCGTCAGGAGACTCAACTATTTCTCCTTGGGATCAAATGTTTTGGACGTTCTTCTCATGAAGCGAAACACTAATTCAAGAAAACACCACAGTATAAAGCAGCATCAATTAGAAATACTGAAGCAGTACAAGTACATTAAATGTGTACTGAAGGGAGTACTTGAGTAAATGTACTTAGTTACTTTCCATCCAGCTTGTTAAGGACATTTGCAGCAGAAACAGGAAGTATGAGAGCAGAGGGTTGTCCTAATGTGAACAGAACACTGAATATTAGAGCCCAAAAAGGTCAGAACAGGATCATCCGGCCTCAGGATCCTAATGAAACCTCCTGTTCTCAGGCTGCAGGATGGAAACTCTCCCAAACCTTTTGTCTGACTCGGAACCACAAAGAAAAAAGCCACATTACAAAGATGCATTTCTACCAAGCAGAGGTGGAGGGGCTAGGCTAGCAGCTAGCAGTCTACCTGCTCAGCCAGTTTGAGAACAGCCATCTCTGGGTCAGCTGCTGCTGCTGCTCCGCTCCCCCCGACTCCGCAGCACCATGCACGGTGCGATGCTGCGCCCCGAGCCCGGCTCCCCCGCTTCCTTTCCTGCGCTCTTCACTCTTCCTGGAGCTCTCTAGCAGACGCACGGGCGGAGGATGATGGTGGTGGTGGTGGTGGTGGTGGTGCTGATGATGAAGGCCTGACCGAGCACCAGGGCGACCATCAGCCCCGCTCCACTGACGCTATCTGCGGCGACGCTGCTGAGCCGAGGCGGCCGCTCGGAGTCGCTCGGAGGCGGGGAAGCAGGAACAGGAGCTGAGGCCGCCGGTGTAAACAATCCACATGTACGGGGACCGCTGCTTCTGTTCGGGCTGCTGGGCTTCGTACTGCACGGAGCTCCAGGGCGTCTCTCCGAGCCATACACCTCCCGCAGAAGCCTTCGCTCCTCCCGGGTCTGCAGAACCACAAGCCTCCCGGAGAGGCAGCCAGGCAGCTGAAGGCAGATCTCACAGGAAGTCGGAGCCTGTCTCTCCTCCTCTCAGATGCAGAAGTGGAGGAGAAGCTTCCTCAGCATCAACAACGAGCAGCTCGGCTCCTCGCTGCTGCCATCCACTGGATCCTGCAGAGAGTGGAGCAAGATGCATGAAACCAGAGTCGGAGAGATGCTCATGAGTTATGGATTTATCTCACTACACAACTGCAGACTGGGTTTATGAGGACTGGGATGTTTTAAAGGGTCAAACGAGCATTTCTGCATGTTTTCAAAGTCGCTGCTATGGAGGCCTGGAGGAGCAAAACTAAATGATTTCTAAAAAAAAAAAAAATTTACAAAGCACATTAAACACTGACATAAAAAACAATACATGACTTTTTAAATATCATAAAAAAAGTGTTTTATTACATGCAAAAAAAAAAAATCTGAAAAAACATTTAACATTTATAAACTACATTTAAAACACAGTGCAATAACACAAACACAAAAATTAAAAACACCACATTGTGCAAAAACATTTTTTTTAAAAAAGTAAAAAATACTTAAAAACCAAGAAAAACACTTTTCTGAAATCTTACATTTTAGAAAATCTGCTGCCTGAAAACTAGAAGACACACGTTTCATAAAATACTTTTTAAAAACTTAAACAGTGATTGACATTTTAATATCACAACCACATTGTAAATAACACACACAGTATTAAAAACACATAAATAATTAAATTAAAAATGATTTAAAGACATTTTAACAAAAAGAGAACATTTATAAAATGATTATAACGACACTATATCAGTTTCATTTCAGAAAACATAAACATTTTGTTGTAGTATATTTTAGCAGTACCAGGACACGCAGCATGGAGTTTATATAAATGTACATGTCATTTAATTTTTCAACTTTTTCACTTTCACACAAGTAAAAGAGCTGAATTCTTTTCCCACTCGATTTTCACTCACACTAAACTGTAGTTTACGCTCAGCTACTCTTTTACTACATTGCTGCTCGAGTCGCTTCTTGTGGAAACATTCCTGATCACAGGCATCTCCCCGGGGCAGGTTATAAAGCAAGTAGATAGAGCTCGCCAGGGTTGACTCAGCACACAAACACTCAGCAGCAGCAGCAGCAGCAGCAGCAGTGCAGACATCATATTATTACATATCATACAAATTTCGTGGTTCACTGTGTTCAGGTAGATTCATCCAAATGTTATAAGGGAGGGAAACTGAGGATGGTCGTTGACATGTGTGGAAGATAACAACATGAAAACAAACAAACACCTGTGTTCATCTGTTGGGACACAAACTCAGTCCAGACTATAAATATATTAAATATTTATTGATTTTGCTCAATTCTATATTGATACTGGTATTTTATCTATTTTATATGTACAGAATTGGTAAATACTAACTTCAGCTTGACAAACTGGTCACATAATGTAGCATAAAGTACTATTATACTGCATAAAATACTATTGTAATGATACTATACTTAAGTAAAGGATCTGAATACTTCCTCCACCCCTGTCTGCTACTGCCTCTCACAGCTCACTTCCTTCCGTGTCAGATTATCAGACCCAGATCCTCATGGCGTCTGCTGATGGAATCTGGGTCAATGCGCATGAGCCTGGCTGAATGGAAGAGAGTGGGGGAGGTTTTTCCACTGGGTGTCTATGAGCGTTCACGTGCGTGTGTGTAGGAAGGTCAAGTTTTGATCTCTGTGCTTTTATTTTTAGTGCAACTTGAATTCCCAGTTCATTCACGGGCTGGATAGTGGACGTGCAAATCTGAGAGAGTGGAGAGAGAGAGAGATGTGGCAGTGCTCAGTTTTACACTGCACAAGACGACAGCAAAATGGTTGCAAGGTCATGAATTTGTAAAAGAGGCCGTGCACGTAACCAAAAGCAGTTACAACTCCGAGTTTGCTCTGACTCCATTATGTCAGACTTAGTTTACCCACATAATGTGAGGCATGAGTTCACCCTAAACAAGGCCACCAGCACAGCCAGCACCCTGCTCCTACTGCTGTATCTGGCTGGATGGAAGCTAGTGTTGTTGTGATGCTGCTCTCCCTGACGGAGCCCATTAACAGTTAATCAGCAACTTTAAAGAGTCAAAAGACAGATGAGGATGTTTGTGTTTTTCTCTTACAAGTAATGAGAGACTGGAACTGGAATTTCATGTACAAAGATCAGTACTTAACAAGCCCTCTTTAGCAGCTTGCAGTATTTCTTAGTCTCGTCCTGCACATCACATTTAGTCATTTGGGGGGTGTACAGGCTGCTCCAGCTTGCGTTTCTTAAACTAACTCATGGTGGGATTTCAGGTCTGTTTTGGATTAATGTCCGGCTCTGTCCACGTTCTTCTCCAGCTGCAGGATGTTTGCATCCAAAATTTGCTGATGTTTAGTGGAATCCATTCTTCAGTCTGTCTGTGCAATATTTCCTGAGCTACTCGTTGTCACTACACAACCACAGTGCAGAATATTTCCAGCCCTGTGTTTAAAAGTTGCTCTCTCTTTTTCTCCAGACCTACTCTGCCTTATCCTGTGTTGCTTTGCAGACTTCAGATGTTGACTTTTGTGGTGAGGCTGTGGTTAAGGTTTCCCTGTAGGCCCTGTTTGTGCATCAATGCTGCAAAGTGAACAGCGCACCACCGACTCCTGTGTCAGCTAAACTTTCCTGCAGCTCCTGTGGAGCCATAAGGGGGGAGGGTCTGTGACTTTCTGCCTGCAGATGTGGTTCGTCTTAAAGAGTCTTAACTTTATATTTTAGAGGAAATTCTTAGCAGGACACACTTTGATGATTCTATAAAATGAAACCTGACACAAATAGATTTTTATACACAAACATTTTATTCGATTAAATAAAGCAACAATCTAATAAGAACAGAGGAGGTGTGAAACATGGACAGGGTGTGTACAGCCACTACAGAGGCCTGTCAATACACAAAATAATCAGTGTTTAAAACATTGACGACTGCTCTGCATTCCTCAATCAAGGCTCGTCTCATCGACCGTTCCTTCCAGGTAACAATCAAAAAAATGAAGAAATAAAAAAAATACAGACTTTACATGTTCCTTCTTTTGTTTCCCTAATCTCGTGCTCATTTTTAATTCAGGATCAATAGCTGACATTCAGGAGATTGACTGTTTAGAAAGACCAACTTACAGCTGCTAAATAAAAACATACTCAGTCCTACGTTAAGACAGAGTAAAGGAGGGAGAGCGATATTTAAGGGAGGAGGAAAAACAAACAGTACATCAATTTATATTTACAACACGTACTCCAGCTCATAGCGAACGTAAACGTTTTTCTCGTCGTTGTAGACCTGTGGGTAGTGGGCGATGAGGGCGTCTTGTGAGCCGATGTAAATGGAGTTGTAAATCTTCCAGTAGACGTCTCTCACCTTCCTGGCTGGATGGAACAAACCCTGCGGATACACAAGCAACACTCTTATCACACTGACCTTTGAGATTTTTTATAAACATTATTAATCCAAAGCTTTAAAAGAATGGAGTTTTCTTTTTTGGACATTACCCCACTACCGATCATCAGTATCTTTACTAATGAGGGCTGGTCTTACCTGTAAGCAGTACTGTAGCATGCGGCAGGGCCCGATGGCCACCCTCAGGCCTTCCAGGGCTCCCATAACTGCCTGGATCACGTGAGGCGATGTCTCAAACACATTGGGCCACACATAGTTAAGGAGGTGGTTGAGGGAGTCCTCACAGCCAAAGCCATAGACACCCAGAGACATATGCTGGACCACTGCACTGGCTGTCTGTCTGTGGACCAAGTCTCTGCAGGGTGACACAGGTACACGATTAATATTCAACAGGTACCTCTAACACTAAACTGGAAACTATATGTTTAGGGTAACAAATATTATTAGGATAGTGTTTATGTGCAGCTCCTACAGAATCGCTCGGACTCACCTGTCCATTAGTGCGTCCTCCAGCAGTGGTGTCACAGCGTAGATGTAGTCTTTGCCCATCTCTCCGATGTACTCGAACAAGAAGGAGAGGGACTTGAGCACACCGTTCTGCACGTTAAGCTCCGGCACACGGTATTCGTTCATGAGCGCCGGCAGCACTGTGAAGGGTGAACAGGTCTCAGCGACGATGGCGATGGCCACGGTTGTGCAGACTCTGTTCTGACGCTCCTGGACCTTCAGGTTATTGAGCAGAGTGGCCAAGACATCATGGGGGCTACCAGGTGACAAAGAATAACAGTTCAGTCATATCATTCAAAACAAGCACAACATTGCTTAGATTTAATTATTATTAATCACATTTTTCCAGGAATAAATATTAAATAGACAGACGACATTTACCCGATGGCTTTGGCAATATAACCAAACGTGTTGACAGTGGCTCTGCGGATAGCCTTTTTGTGAGCCTTCAGCAGCTCCAGCAGTTCGAAACAAATCCTCATCCACTCCCTGGCTGACACATATTCGGCTCCCCTGAAATACACAAAAGACACTTTAACTAAAGCCCAGTGTTGCTGACTGCACAGGCACAGTGGAGACTTCATGTTCCATGGACTCTGAGTTTTCTACTTCTCACCTGTCGGCGATCCTGCCCACTAGATCGATACAGTTCTCCTGCACCTTCTCGTGTCTGTTCTTTAGGATGGGTGTCAAACGGGGAAGCAGGTCTTTGATTGGTGGGGTCATCTTGTGCATACCTGTAATAAGTGAGAACATAATTAGCTATTGTTAAGTTTTCTTCTCTAAACCCTTAAATATTAATGACCAGCAAGGTAAAACAGGATTAAAATTGTTGCTAATGGTTAGCAAGTGACTCACCAATAACATTAACAATGGCCTTCAGTGCTCCAAGGATGCTACCCAGCACCTCAGGGTACTCTTCTCCCAGGTACTCGTAGAGCACCACACCCAAGTGACCCATGAGCTTCTCCTACAGTGACAGACAAAGAAAACATTGAAGCATTAGTTTCTAGTTTAGCGTCTTTAAATCTCTGTGTGCATATATCCTTAGTTTCCTATAGTGTACCTCCTGGCAGGTCTTCATAACCACAGCCGTACGGGAGATCAGGTCAGCCGCCTGCTGACGGACTTTAGCCGACTTGTTGTTCAGACGCCACAGCACCGTACCACAGATCTGAGGCAGGTAAGGTTTCACACGCTTCCCGAGGGCATTCACCACTGTGCCAAAACCATTCAGCATCACAGAGTCCTGAATAAAATGGAGAAAGGATGAGATTTATAAAAGAAAAAGATTCTGCGCAGATAAGTTCTGTTCTACGCTGGAAAATCTAGACTGCACGTTTCATAATAGCTCAAGCTGAGAAGCATCAGCTGTCTCACCTCTGTCGTCTGTTCCTGGAAGGCATAAAGGATGCCATCAATCAGCTGCTCTTCCAGCTTGTGGTCGATGTCGGCTGCACCGAGATTTCCCATGATCTTTTCAATGGTTTCCATAACCATCTTTCTGTACTGCTCTGCCTCATCTTTCAGGTCATCAACGATGCGAGAAATGATCTCGGCTGCTCCCACTTTGTTGGCCAACTCCACTGTGGTATCCACCAACTGGGAAGAAAGCATAAAACATGGTTTAATTTATTACCACTGCATCAACATTTGAAGTCTCATACTGTAACGATTTATTTTAAGCACGCACATGCATACAATGCTCTAGAATTGCCTTTGACCATGAATCTGTTTGCTAACCTGTCTGTAATTGCGTCTATCCAGAGCCATTCTGTGCTGCCAGAAGTGCTTGAAGAAGGGGGGCAGGATCTCAGTCTTTATGTAGTTGGCCTCCACACCATCAGTGCCACAACACTGCTTCACCACCTACAAGACAAAAAATAGGCACGAGTTAGATGAAGGAAACTTGTAAGTGGGAACATGCATTAGGAAGTTTGTTGGTTTTAAGCGAGATAGACATCGAATTGACTGAGTCAGATACAAGCTCAGACATGGTCACCCTGCTAAAACTTTAGGATCTCAGGCAGTCAGAAGATCTAGTTGTGTGCAGTTTGGGAAGTTCCAGTCAGATCTCCTTGTGAAACCTTGTGCTCATGTATTTCCTGTTTTAAGTTGCAGGAAAATGCAGGATTGTCTAACTACTGGAATTGTCACTCGACAAACTAACCAGAGATTCAGTGTAAGCACAAATCTGAGAGTTTCTGGTTTTGCAGAAAAGGACAAGTGTGTAGTTTAAAAACAGCAGTTAAGCAGTTAATGAACATTGGATAAAGGTTTACAAATGTAACCAACGGGTGCAGGGTGAGAACAGAGAGGACACAGTCGTCAGCTCTGCTAATTCTCATGCTGGTGTTGATGTAGCGAACTACTAGCCCTGCTGCAACCATGTGGTGGTTGAACAGGCGAGAAAGAGTCGCAGGAAGTTACCTAAGGTTTATAGCTACCAGGCATTCACTCTGTGTGTCATACAAAAATTATTCCTCCCACTCCCTTACCTTGAGTACAATCTTCTTCATCTCCTCATCAGGGGACTGGAACTCTCTGATGAGGATCAACATCACCTCTCTGGTGTAGTAGTTTGCATACTCAGCATCCATCAGTGGGATCAGGTAACCAATAGCTTTGAGGAAAGCAGCCAGACCCTGGTGACAAAAGGGTGGGAAAGAAGTAGATTCGAGACCAATAGGAGATACTATAGCAAGCAAATATTTACGCTGCAGCCACACAAAGGCTACTTTTTCACAGCTGGTATCTTACCTTTCCCCTGTGCTGTCTGATACCCTTCCAAAGTGGCTTGAGGACTGAATCAAAGGACTCAATACCGTAGGGTGTAGCAGCTTCAGCAAGAGCAGCTATAGCCAGGGCACTGATGGTCCTCACCTTCTGCTGCTCGTCCACCAGACCTGTTGTATAACACAGTCAAAAACAGTCAGAGCTGTAAAACATTTAATTCCAGACCCTGTCAGTTTGTTTTTAGGATTCATCTGTAGGTGTCATCTTCAATTTCAAGAATAATTGTTGTTTGATATGATATTGATGAATAGCTTATGCCTGCAAAGACCCAACTGACCGTGTTCGATAATCTCCACCAAGCTGCGAAGATGTGGCAGGATGGCGCAGCCCATAAGGATGGCAATCTGCTGCACAATCTTGATGCCTGTGTGTCGAGCCTGCCAGGACTTCTTGCTTTTACACACAGCTTTGAGGAAAGGCAGGAGAGAGGGGATACCAAGGGCAGAAGCCACCACGGCAAAGGCTCGAGCTGTGGTGTTTCTGACATACTCGTCCATGTTGTCAATATCAGGTCGCATTGTGGAAATCATTGTAGCCAGACCAGCAGCCTGGGGTCGACAAGGGAAAGACAATGGTTAAATGTCTGTAGTAATATTTTTATTTTTTTCTGACCAGCTTGTGTTGCAGATGAAATTTGAGTACAATGAGTGGGCTTTAAAGCTAAATAAAACAGATCCAGTTTCAGGTCATAATGCTAATACCATCTGTAGAATTATTATAAAGATACAGATTATAGGTTTTTAAAATCAGCTTTGTCTTTGTTGCCTCAGCAGCCCAACACAAGATATCTCCTGCTATCAATTAAAGCAATATAATGTGTACACAATGTGTTCATGTAACCAAAAGGTGCAGGTTGAGAACAGACGAGGTACAGATGTCAGGTCTGTTTGCTCTCGTGTTGGTATCACTATAGCGAACTACTAGCCCTGATTTGACCATGGACTGGTCAAACAGGCGAGAATATTCGCAAGAACCAGGCATAAAACGCATTAAGACACCATGTTACCTTTGCCAAGTTGGAGATGATCTCTCTTCCTTCTACCCTGGCATAATAATCTTCATCAATCAGCAGCGGCTCAATAACCACCAGGATCTGGAGACAAAAGGGACAGTTAGTTCCTAGGACGTCATACACTAAAATTACTCTTTTTTTTCTTACTATGTTTAATGCTGGACCTACCTTGTGGACGTATGGACGGACCAAGTCATCGAGCTTGTAGAGAATACGGTCAATCACTTTAACCAGAAGGTGGCGCTCCTGGTCCTCCAGGGTGGGAGACATCAGCAGTGGCAGGATCTGGTTGAACAGAGGACCTGCTCCAAATTCACGAGCCTTATCTGTGATCTGACGCAGCGCAGCCTAGAAGGAGGAGAAGATGATCAGTCAGATGATTAGTTGTCATCATTTGGAATCAGATTTTCTTCATTTCGGATGATGTCTGCTGCTCCCAACAGAGCATGAACGTCTACACTCAGACAGCTGATGAAAGCAGCAGCTCCTCATGGAGGAGATTCTATAGCAAGCAAATATTCACACTGCAGCCACATACAGGCTTAGTGCTGGGTGTTGATCTTGCACTTAATACAGTTACAAACGTCTCTGGCTTTTGATTTATGACATGAGAAGAAATTGGCGGGAGGAGCAGAATGTGAATGTGTAACACTTGGGGATTATTTAAAAAGGGATATTAGAAAGTAAGGAAGAAACAACAGTGACATACCTTTCTCATGGGTGGTGTTCCATTTTTAATTTTCAGTAGTAGCTTCATGATCTTCCTTTCTTTCTGCTCCTCGGGGCTCAGAGTGGACTCATCCACCTCCACCTAAGAACACAAAGCCAGAGACATTTAACTTCACATAGAACAAATATGAAGCTGATTTTACAAAGTTTTGCGTTATTCTCACCAGCAATTTGTCAAAATATTGGATGTCATCAGGTTTGAGGAAGGGGAGGTTTCCAGAGGGTTGGTCATTCATCTGTTTTGTGGTGCGGTCCTCAGCCTGCATGTGAAAGCCAGTCATGCCTCCAATTGGAGTTGGCGTGGCTGACAGCTTACGAGCTGGAGTACGGATGGGGACGTAGCCTGCTGGTGGAGGCAAGACCTGTGAAGAAGAAAAATATAAACTGTTAGTACTATGACACCTTTTAAATTATATTTAGTCATGGTTTTGTAACTAGACAGTGCTGCACAATTTATCTAATTGCTCTAGTAGTGTCAGCCATTGCAATGATATAATCAGCACCACAACCCATTATCCGTTTGTGTTCAGTTTGCTCATTATGTGCACTCATAATATAGAGGTGGCTAGTCAGCCTCTGTTTAGGCAGGAGATTAAGGTAGGGTGGCCAAAACATCAGAAATCGAGCATCAGACCTGTGAATCTATTATGCCGCCCTACTTGTGAATTATTACCAAAAAGGAGCACATACCTTATATCCCTCTGGAAACATGGCATCAAGCTCCTCATCTGTAAGAGGCCGGTTCCTTTCATCAATTTCTCTCTCCCACCTCCACGCCTGCAGCTGCTCTGGAGTCATGCTCATCAGGTGCCCTGAAGAAAAGGAAGAGGAAACCGTTTTAATCAAACAGTAAAACTTTAAAACATCCCTTTAAGCTACTGACACACACCAAGACTAAAGAACTAATAAAAGACATTAAACAGTGTTTTACACCTGTCCTAAAACAATATCCATTACCATGTAGAGGATAAAATGCTGAGGGTTAAAGTTTGTATACCTGGTGTTGGAGTAGCCATGTTCATGGCTGGTGTTCCAATTGGAGTTTTTCCAGGGGTGAGTAGTGGTGTTGAGGATCCCATCTGACTAGCAGGTGTTTCATCCCACCGAGACTTTCTCTTACTGGCTCCCGGGGTTGGAGTCTCACCCACTGATTCATCTCCTCTGTCTGTACGTGGGGTTTCAGCCCAGCCACTTCCATGTCCAGGTGTTTCCCTTTCTGTCTTCGGTGTTTCGTCCCAGCGGTTCTTGCGCACACTACCTGTGGCTCCACCATGTCCAGGTGTGGCATGTCCAGGTGTGTCCCTGCCAGGAGTGGCAGCTCCAGCAGGTGTGTGGCTGGGTGTGGGGTCCCACATTCGGGTGCTGGGAGTGGCCCCTGGGGTCTCACTGCCTTTAGGGCGGCCAGGGGTTTCATCCCATCGGCTGTTAGAGGGTGTGTGTGCAGGGGTGTGTCCCGGAGTCTACAAGGGAGTAAAAATTACATTAGAAACATGACTTAAAAATGTATTGCTTTAAAAGTATTTCTTCATCTTACTTCTCTTAAGTTATGCAGTAGTAAGTACTTGCAAGTAATTAACCATGCTATTTTTAGCCACAGTAAGACACTGACGTGATCCATCCAGCAATAAGTGGCTGAAATGTGAGTGGATTACCTCAGCAGTGGTATCTGCCTGGTCCCAGCTGGACATCTTTTTGGGTGTAGCATTAGAGGGAGTTTGGTCAGCTGTCTGGTCCCAGCGACGCTTGCGCTTTGTGGCAGCCTGGCTGGCAGCGGACCCGTTGACAGCTTTCAGGTCCCCTGATTTGGCCTTCTCTGCCAGCTGCTGACGAATCTCTCTCTACATGCAGAAATGTGAATGTTTACAACGGATAGGACAAATGATACAACCATACCGAAGGATTAAGGTCTGACGGGTTTATTAACACATTGTGGACATAGTCCACTATAAAAGAAAAGAGTAGGGAGTAGGGAGTCGCCTACCTCTTCTTTGGACAGGTTCTGCTCCAACATGACGTCCACGTACGACCTGACCTGCAGCTTGGGATCCGGCGTTTTGCCCCCTGCGCGAAAGAGCACGAACAAGAACATAGGACACTCATTAGCATACACTCCAGGGACCCAGGTCATTACAAACACAGCAAACACACCCATCTAACCCTGATTCTTTACCATCAGATTAACATATGTTCCTCTTTTATTTTAAAGCTTGTTCACAAAACTGAATAACATACAAATATACATTTGTCTTTCTTACATACAGTCATATCATTCTAATGAAAAACAAGCAGATACATAGAGAGAAGAGCTGAGGTTGTGGTGCTTTCTTTAAGTGGATTAAGATGTTATAGCCATCACTGATGCAGTGGTCCTGGGCTGTGCTCTTCAGAATACGTACACTTTCAGTGCCAAGGGTCCTTCTGCAGTCAGACTTCAACCGGCAGATAAGAAGCCTAGAAAATTTCTCTTTACCATTAGTAACACTTTGGAAAAGGGTTTGAACTCACACACAACAGTATACCACCTGGTTGCACTGATAAACAGCACTCAAAAAAAAAACAAAGCATCTTCTTGGGGCATAACCACAAAACTAAAAAAAAAAAAAAAAAAATCTAGGACCTTGTGGTTCAGACTCCCAAATACTTACACTAGCAGAGTATAATGAAGTCAGGATTTTTAAGCTAGGTGTAGGAATGACATTACCACAATCTAAAACATCAGTATGTACTTTTCAATATAGAAAAGAGGCAAATGATTTGGATAAATCAAGCACAACTGATATATGGTAATATGACAGGCCAGAGCGAATTACTTTACAGCAATGGTTTTTATTTAATTATAAATTAATATCTTCAATTGCTCATCAGGGCAAAGATAACTAATAAAATAGGGTAATTTTAAATTTGTTATAACTTGATTATGGCAGTTAAATCTTAAGGGGCTTTTGGGGGCTGAGATTTGTTGTAGCTGGGCTGCCTCTGATTCCCTTCACAGGCCCCAAAATAAGCCAGTGGACCCTGACCAAACTGACAAGTGCATAGTTCTGTGTTCCCCATAACCTACACAGGATGAGTTGCTGCACCCTTAACAGAGTGCAGTACAGGACTGGCAAAGCAGTACTGCTGTAGGAGAGAAATTAAGGACAGTTAGTATGGGCCTGTGGTATTGTGGTACACAATTTTCTTGATAACATATTTCTATTTTACAGAGAGAGTTGTAAAATAAAAATATATTTACACAACAACTTTGTACAAAGAGCTCTCTCTACATGCAGGCTTCATCTAAGACCTAACTAGACCAAACCTTAGGCCATTTAAGCTCATTCACGTATATACATATTAAATAAAATCTTGCTTGTTTCTACTATCACAATGCCATTCCCTGGCACTTTTGAAGTTGTGCAAAAGTAGAAAAATTCAATCCACAATACATAAACTAAACCTTTTTCTTAATGAGCTTAGTAATTTTAGATCGGTAGGAAAAGCTGGCCACACTTTAACTTGTCATGCAGTGTCATATACTGACAACTTTGCATGGACATTTAACAAACCAACGGAGATTAGGTGACAAAAAGACACCAAAATTACAGCCCGGACTAAATGAATTTGGGTCGACTTGTATTCTTAAATAACTATTGACTCTTGGTTGACGCATAGTGACCGAGCATATTTCGCTCCTCCACTGCCTTTGGGATCTAAAGTTCTGTCTATGAGTGAACATGTTATCATCAGCTATTGTGCTCAGTGTGGCATAGCACATTGCATTATTAGGTGAATTACAACTTAGCTAAACCTCAAACTTAAAATTTTTCATTGCCTTATGGCATTAGAAGAACAATACACTTTCCCATCATAATTCAGCCTGATTCTTGCATGGGATTGTTAACCCTTCGACTCACACACAACCCATCTGCAACCCATGTTTGTTAGGTGAATTACCCTTTTCAACACCTAACCACCTGTTCCCCTCAAAGGCAGGGTAACCCTACAATGGTTTAACTTTAGCTTACCGCACACAACAGGATTCATTTTGCTCACCGACATCATGACAATATTTTTTCCAAACCAAAATAATAAAAAAGAAACTCTAAGCCCACACAGACATTGTTTGTTGCGAAGTTGGAAGATGATTCAAATGTAGATCATATATTGGGAAGAAAACATATAAAGGCACAAAAACGTTCTCAGACCACAGAGGATTGACCACAGGGAAGGCATCAAGTCTGGGAAGCAAGTTATTGCATTGTGGTCGAAGGGTTGAACAGCAAAACTATGGGTGTGAAGCCACTGGTAGTCATGGGTGCCATGAACAGGGAGAGGAAATGGGGAAGATGTAATGTAAACAAAAATAAGTGGAAAATTTACCATCTGCAAAAGGGTCGAGACGCTCAGGTGAGATGATCATCTGTCTGCGCCGGGCTTTGTACTCATCTTCCCTATCTGCGATCTTTTGTGGGCGATGCTCTGCAAATGGGTCATACTGCAAAACAAAGATGGGATACAGAGTGAGTGTATTTGCAACAGAAACTTTTTATTACTTTTTCCAAGTATTAAAAGTAAAATTCTGCTTTTGTTATTTGCTAACACCACACTGACACTAAAGTGATACTATACAATAAATGGGGACATACTTGTTCGTCTGACTGAGGAATGGCATTGAGTATAGCCACTGGTGCATGGTACCCTGGCTTCTTTGGTGCCAGCAAACTTGTTGATGAATCATCTTCATCATCCTGAGGAAAGAAAGACAAACAGGAGTCTAGTCAAATCTCGCCAAAATGGCAAGACTTTTCTAGCTCATATGCAACAGACAAAGGGGAGCAATCAAGCTCCAAAACAAACTGTGGAATTACTTAAAAATAAAATAAAAAATAAAATAAAAACATTGATAAAACTGTCTCCACAACACTGTGTGGACTAATTAGGATTTGACTTGTTAGACCCGACAATTGAAAGCTTCAAAGCAGATGTTGGTCACAGATGGATATTTAATATTGCCTTCTGACATCTTCCCAATGGGTCACAAATAACCAATACCAGACCAACACACTGCAACTACCTGGAAAAACAGAGTAATAAAGAACATTATAAAGATCCAGGAGCCGTGTCTGTGAATACTTACATCCTCCTGTTCATTGGCAGCGATGGAGGTGACATAACCAGCAAAGCGACTGTCACTGCCCCCGTAGATCTCCTGGTCATAGAAGCCAGTAGAATCAAGGCCCACTCCCTGCTCTCCTTCCTCTAGCAGAGAAGCCTTCATTCCCTGGATCTCCAGGATCTGGGCCTCGATATCTAGAGGGAAGAAAGAATCGAAAGGGTTTGAGCACAAAACCAGGTAACAGTGTATAACAGTGTATAACACAGTGCAGTGTTTTTCAGTGAATTGGGTTGAAAAACGTGCACGTTCTACTCCGATGTAAAGTCTTTTCTTGTTTAAGTTGCCCTAATTGTTTGGAGTTAGTGGTGATGATATACAGCATATTTGTTATATGGATTTGATGCCCTCTGAACTCCTGTATGAACGTTTTGTTTACAACAAAGAACTAGGACTTTGTTGTGTTTGTCTTTACGTGTATCTGTGTTCTAGATACTTCTAATAAATCAGAATTAGCTTGAATCTTTTACTTCACTACATACTGTAAACATAACAGTAAACACCTTTGAACCCAATTATCGCGGTAATTATTATTTTTTTACTTAGATGCTGTTCGTGTAGTCGTATTTTAATTTAGATGAATTATTCAGTATAAGTAAGTGTAAATATCTACACTACACACAGTAAAGAACTGAACTGAAAGTATACGTCTGTGTAACGTGTGGCGTTGTTAGATGAGGCTACTGCTAACTGTGCTAACCGCATTAACGTGAAACCACAACATTTAGACAATAGAGTTAGCTGTGAATAGTTACACAGTAAAGCCTGTGCTTAAAAAGTAATATGAGCACTTTGATAACTACATCGTACATCCACAGATCGTTAAAATAATGGCGTGAGCTACCGAGCTAAAGCTAAGTAGCTAGCAGCTTCCAGCGCCATTATCTAACTGTCCGCGTTGTGTCGTACCACGGCCTGCTGCTTTTCACGTTAGAAAAACTAGTAATTCACAAACCCACACGCGCCGCAAACATTGCAAAATTTACTACAACACTTCATAAAACATTATACAACGAAATACGATTTGAAAATTAAGACTTTTGCTGTTTTTTGCAAATAACTTACCTTCGTGCGTTTTGGCGATCTTCGCCATTTTGGTGGTGGATGTCGGAGTCTGAAACCGGATGTTGGTGAACCCACACTTCCGCCTCTTTGTAGCTGTTCTCAGATCAGTTCAGCTGTGTTTATTAAAAGACAAAGGTTCTGTGGTGGAAGGAGTCTTTTTATATTTACTTTGGGAAATGCTGCAAAAGTACCAGAGACTCTGTTGCAATTAAAAGTCATGTTTTTAAAATTGTACATTAAAGTCCTGTTCTGCATTAAAATGTATGTTTAAAAAATGTCAGGTCAGTTGTCTATAAAACTCTGAAACAGGTTTTCCTTTGTGTTTCTGAAGTTAATTAGAGACTTCAGCAGTCAGAATTATATCTTTGTAAGTTACATCCTTTTTATTAGCTACCAATACTCTCTTTTTACTATTATTGCTTCACTTCAGCTAAGAAACCATGTGCTGGGAAAGTCTGTACAAAAAAGAACGTAGCTGTGCAAGATACATACTTCATTAGTCTAAAGTCAGACAGCTGAAACATCATATTAGGTTCTGACATAGATGAATAATGAAAAACTGGGCCACTAGGTACTGATCATTTTGGTTGTGGTATTTTTTTTTCTTAGTTACTTTCCAATTGTTTATGGTCAAATTCTGTGTCTTTATGGTTTATGGTCATTATTCTGTTTCTGTGATCATTTGTTTCTGTTTGGGATCATCTTGCATCTTTTACCAGAGCTCAATAATAACACTTGTTAACAACTGACCCCCTGACATGGGTCTGTGGCCTGCAGTAGAATGAATGTAGAGTGAATTGAATTTCTAAAAGATTTTATACATTGACAAGGGCTGAAGATTTTATTCCTCATCATTTGCAAAGGAAATCTTTTGAAGGTCAGGTTGTTTTGTGTTCTGTTTTTGCACTGTCTTCTGACGTCTGTCTGCACTTTTTCTTTGTGTTCTTGCACTGTTTGCACTAGGTTGCACAGGATGCACTTTATGTGTTTTTGCTAGGACAACTTAGCAGTCCTCAGCTCCATGTTTGTCTTGTTGCCGTTTTATGTAGCACCATGGTTCTGGAGAAACGTTGTCTCATTTCACTATGTACTGCTTCAGCTATATGTGGTTGGAATGACAATAAAGCTTCTTGACTTGACTTGACTTGACTTGACAAGACAAATGATTACAGCAAGCCAAATCTGCATTGGTGCTCATAAGAGAACTTTACTATTGTTTTAATACTGGTTTGACTATTAAATCATCATATGTTTTCTACATAAGTCACAAGTCAATTTAGTTAATTAAATATTAGAACTCTTTTGTTCAACAATGTCTCCTACTCACCATGACACCATGACACCCATTGTTAGTGTAAATTGAATTATTTGCTACTGACTAGTGCTGGCTAACTTGTAAATTCCTTCCCATCCCCCTCAACCCTGAAGACAATACAATAACAACAGCTGAAACAAGAACAAAAGAAGAGTCTGGTTGATGTGTCTCAGCAGGATGATAACATGTTAAGTTTTTTCGTAGTAGTGTCTAATCCCACTTAAAAAGCCAGTTATCAATTCAGCATGTTAATGGAGATATGCTCTTTCTTATGATTGGTAATTGGTAATAAACAAAACATTGGGCAGCCAAGCCAGGTGGGAGAAATCGTTCTTTTGCAAATGTTAATGTAATGTTACTTTTTATTTCAACATGTTAAAACAAAGGAGAAATAAAAAACTAACTAAATTATCCTGTAGTAGTGCAGTATCCTGTAGTAGTCCTGTTGTAGCCCAAAGTGAAGTCTTGATTTAGGAATTTCCACTCACTCTTCCTGCAGGTCACATCAAGTTCTGAGATATTTTTAGGTTGTGTTGAACTCACAGCATGTTTAAGATCTCCCACCCATTACAGAGTGGTTAAAAAGTTTCAGCTTGTGTTAATGGATGTAGTTTGGGGAGGATTTAGGATCACTGTCTCACTGAAGGGTGTCCAAACATTAAGATAATAATTCTTTACAGTAGGCAACTTTTTTCATACTGTTATTAGGGTAATGTTCATTATGTAATTCTGCCAGATGTATCATGCAATAGACTCTATTATTTTACTAACCTTTTTTTTCTACATAATTATAAAAATGAGCTACTTTTTTTTTTTTTTACTTATGTAGTAATTTCCCTTGACTCTCACCGTTTTAAAATGTATTTATAAATACCTTTTTTGCCTGTTGCTGCAGGGTTTGAACTTAATTTTTCTTTGCTTTGCATATAGAATGTATACTCAGGTGTCACATTATTAGGTGCGACTTACAACAGTCCTACAATAAACCCTCCCTCCCAGTTGAATCAACACCTCTCTGAGTTTGGCAGGAAACACAAGATTAAAACCTTCGTATTGCAAAGTGACTGTATTAGAATGTATTACCGCTGTGTACTTAGCTGATACTGCTAAAGAGGGTGTTAAAGTTAGTTTGGAGCTGGAGAACAGGGTGGGAAACTTCTGCAGCCCTGCAGACTGCAGGCCACACGGTGCGCGTTCACGGGACGACTGCGTAACCTGAGCCAACATCTCGTGACTTTGCTGCGCGCGCACGCGCGAGAAGCGTACGTCAGCAACTTCCTCTGACGAACACCACAGGCGGCCAATGGGAAAGTCCCAGCGGGTGCGGGTTGTCCAATGGTAGGGCGACGTTCAGAGGGCGTGTGACGTGTGGTGGGCGGGGCGAACGGCGGGCCCCGCTGACCGACTGTCAACGAAGAAGTTGGTGTAAGAAGAAGATGGCGAGAGGGAGTCGAAGCTGGGGATCGGTAGCTGAGTGCTTGAAACGATTACGATCTACAGCCAGCCGAGAGATTCAGACTAGAAACAATGTGAGGTAAAGTGTGATGTTTTTTTTTACTCTCGACTAAACCTGAAAAGCCCAGGAGAAGACGTCCTGAAGGCGGTACCAGTGAGCTCAGGTAGCTCCAGGAACGTTTACGACTTTAAGTTAACGTTAATCGGTTTGATCACGGTTAAAAGAAACTTTTAAGACCTTTATTATCCTCGAAGTTTCGATTTACGAACACCGATACGTTCTTAAGGCTGAGATAGCGTTAAATCTTCTCCCAGACGACTTTAAAGTGAACACAACTCATAAACTACCGTGGTAACACTTTAAAATCACCGTAATTAACGTTATGTCTGGTTTTAATAACAAACATGAAAGTGGTTTATCTCAATAAGACCTGCAGCTCTAAAGACCTAAAGACATTAAAAGTCTTTAAAGCAGTAGTCAAGTGAAAGGTTTTCTGTAGCGTCACAAGCTTTTACTTGTAGTAAAAGTGCTTCTCACTACTATATTGGATTTCTACCCTAAGATCAATACTACCCTTAAGATAGTCTAAGCCTCCTATTGATTAACTTACTCTTTTAGGTGCTGGAGCTAATTACATCTAATCAAATACCTTTATCTACTAAAGTACAAATGTCAGGTGCTTGTGCATTGCTTAAGTAACGCAACTTCACTACATGTCAGAGAGATATATTTTACTTTAACACTTACCCCAACACTAGGTACTTTGTGTATTAAGATTTAAAATACAAGTATCAACATAAACTTAAAGTTGATTATACTGCCAGTGAATAATCTTTATATAAATATATTAGTTAGAATCAGGTCCAATCAAATTAATAAAATGGTAGCGTCACAACACTTAGACCCTTTACTTAATTAAAAGTACCAGTAACACAGTGCAAAGGTACTATTTTATCATATTTTGTATATTATTGTTGTCTCTCAGTATTTTAACATATGTAAATTATATATAGTATATATTTATACCTGTCAAACAAATGTAGTGGAGTAAAAAGCTAAATTTAAAGCTAAAAAAAAAAAGAAGTAATGGTAGGAAATCCGAATACTTGGGTATACTCAGTGATTATAACTCAGTGCTGCAGCCTACCCATCTTAATTAGTCCAGAACTAAGACGTAATGGATGTACTTGCTAAATGTCATGAGATTATTTTGGCTGTAGCTACATGGTGTTTTGCAATATCTCTGCACATCCATTTTTATCTGGGGTTTAAAATCCTACAGAGGAAAAGTTTTTGCATGCCAGTTGACAACGTTAAGTAACACAAGACCACTGCCATCCTCTGGCACACTGTTTTGGAAGGTGGCAAAGAAATTTCTTCCAGGAAAAATGTGGAAGTAGCCTGCACACAAACATTTTAATTAGAGTTTTAACCAACATTTTGGTGGTTAAAACATTGCTTCATTAAAATTACAGTGCATGCAACATTTAATTTGTGTTCTTTTGTATCGGTGTTGGATTTGCACACTTTCCTTCTTTGTGGCTTTAAAGTCCAGTTTCCTCAACCATATCCTTTCATATCTGCACCCATACACCTGCATATACTTATCAGTTTAAGGTCAGTGCTGAGTGTCACATTTCACGTAGTAGTGAATGGGCTCTTTGAAGTGGCCAGAAGGCCAGTAATGGAGCAGGAATTCAAAGCAGCATGTCATAATAATCACAGAATAGGCGTTGTGGGTTTAAGTGAATGATGACATTGATATTGTAATGTTACATAAAACAGTGACATAGTGACTGGTTAAAATCTAAATATATGCACTGAGCGCTTTTCCGGGGACATAGTGGGACAGGGTACCACAGGTGCAGAGTGTGACAGCCAGCACTATAGACAGATCGGCCAGTCACAGTGACCCTGACCTGCACACAGTTTTGAGCCACGAGGAGCCGATGAATGTTCATAACTTCTGTGAACTCTAGAAGCCAGTCATGCCCTACCAGGATGCTTCTTCTCATCTATGGTGTCAGAGAAGATCTGACTCAGGACATCTGCTATAATCCCACTGCAACAGTCAGTCAATTAATGAATTACTGATCAAGAGGACATTGACTTTCAGTTCTTACTTGCTATAATAGAAAGTTAATGAACAAGTTTCTTATTCGGGCTCTATTCAACAAGCAGAAATAAAACGGATTGCTGTAAGAAATTCTTTCTGTATTACGTTGTGATAAAGCCTAATCATTAACCTTATTTTGTGACTTCTCCCTCCAGGCCAAACAGAAAGTACAGTACATGTACAGAAACATTAGCAGGCAGGAAGTCGTTAGTCTAGGTCGTTAGGCTGTACACCATTTCCAAATGGTAGTCAAGTTGGTGTCCTTGACCTTGTTCCATTCTGTTTTATTTGAATGACAAATACTTGGCAGGTGTTGCAAGAAGGCACGTATCCTGTTCCCAGGAAGACAGGTTTATGTTGTAGCTTGTGGCCGTGTTCTTGATTTACAGGTATTATTAGGTATTAGACTTTATGCACATGGAGATCAGGAGAAGTCCGTCAATATCCTCGAGTTACTGACCCACTAAAGCTTGGCAGACACTGATTTTAATTAATCTTGTATGATGTAGATGAAGTGAGTTCCACTCGCACATCCCTCAGATATATGTTGTCTTAGTTTGGGGCAGTATAAATTGCCCTCCTGCTGGTTGTCTGGTTAAAAATTGGCTAAATAATGTCACTTCATTATAATAGTTCTGATTTAAAACTATTAATGAATATGATAATCTGGTGTTAATGTCAAACCAAAAAAGGTTTCCATGCATGGCAACGGAATTTGAGCTTGATCTCTGTTTTATTCAAACTGTGTCAGATAACCTTTACCTTGCTTTGTTGCAGTTCATTAGAGTTCCCTTTATTGATCCAAACCCTCGCCTTGGTTTTCGGACCATGTTGGTGACATCGCTGTTTGTTTTCTGATCAGATACTTGTCGTCATGTGGGATCCTGATGACGCGTGTACCTCCCCTGCTGGGTGCAGCCATGCCAGGCCGTGGTGTTGTGTTGCCTGCCCGTAGCTTCTTCAACCTTGCTGATTCCTTGTCCAAGAGGAAGGAGTACTCAGAGAGACGCATCATTGGGTGAGTCTGTCAAGTGAACTCAGTCCTACAATGAATTCCATTCAGTTCCATTACACAATCTCCACTGTGACATGAGACACATGCTTAATATGCATGCAGGACATTATGTCAGCATGGGGTCTTTTGTGACTATTCATGGGTTTCAACCACCAAAAAAAGGTACTAAAATACTGCAAAAAGGTACATGCTGAGAGACATGAAAAATGATCTGTTTCCATATAAGCAAAATATAACAAAGTGCAATGGAAATAGATCTAACAGATCTCTGTTCACACAGACTGTGTAGTAATGCAGCCTTTGCATTAAAACAATGTAGAGAGCTGGGGAGCTGGGTTGGTGAGTGTGATGCTTCCTGTACCTGTAATACAGTCCAGAAAATCCAGTTGGAGGGACAAAGTGTGTTTAAAGAGCTCATTGGATCCCAAAGCAGAGCACATGATCAAGACCTCGAGGTCAGCAACAAAAATACAGCGTTCACATTACACTAATCCACCAGGAATGCACGTTTGCATGCAAGCGATTGGCCAGTGCAGCACCTTGCTGGATGACATTTGTTGCATTGCAGAAAAAGTTGAGTCAGATCCAGCTTTTTTTGTCTGCGTTGTGTTTCCAGAGCCCCCTGTGGTGCTGGACCCTGCTGCGCTAAACAATCTCCCCTGTCAAAAAGAACAAGAAGGGCTTTATAGTTACACACATAGAGACTGTAACATATGTTCTGGATAGGGATCTTGAAATGAATACACAGAACAAACGCTCTCACCATTAGAGGTTCAGTGGTTTCTTTTCTAATGGTCTTTGAGTGATAAGACAATAAATTTTGTTGTGTCCTCTTCTTCCTCACTGGTTTAATAGCAAACATTGTTTTAACTACTGGAAAATTTGTGCACCTTTACACATCATAAGTGGTTGCCCTATCTGAGTCTCTACGTATGAACCTCTGAATGACGCACTAAATGTCCTCCTGTGTTCCATACAGAGGTCATTACGAGGCACTAATTCAGGTTGTATAAATAGACGCAAGCTGCAGCAGCTATTTTTTCCTCAGTTGGAGTAATGCAGTTACATAACAATAGCATTGGAGACTGTAGTGGAAATATCTTCAACTATTTTTCCCAAGTCAGTCAAGAATCTTTATCCCAACACGAAATATAAATGTTAAAGCATGCGAACGTGCAGCAGACAGCAGGAATCATTGTGCAAAAAAAGGTTCATTCACAGACAAATAAACCAAGTGACCTGTAGAGTTATGACTGTCTTTCTAATGTTCCTCTTTTTGCCCTTGCCCCTGACCCCTCACCTGAGCTGGGTCTATTTTAATAATCTCTTGTCTGATTTTCACCATTACGGTTAATGAATCCACAGTATATAGATTATATTTATTTATAGCATTTCTGTGATTTCCTTTCTGTTTATCTGGACTTCATTATGTCATTTTATCCATTTGGGATTACATCACTTCAAGCTTTTGCCAGGTGTTTAACCATGCAGCAGTCTGAAGCTTCCCACCCCGTCCACCATGACATGGCCGGTGCAGCCATATGCAAAGACAGAATACTGCTGAGAGAGCTTGTTTCCCACGACAGACAGGTATAAAGAGAGCGCTCTACGGAGAGAGAGAGAGAGAGAGAGAGAGAGAGAGAGAGAGAGAGAGAGAGAGAAAGAAAGTGTGCTTTTCCATTCTCGTGCTACAAAGGAGGTGGGAGGGATTTTCCCAAGAGAGTGTCGAGGGAGGGCTAGAAGCTGTCTCCAACCAGTTTCAGTTTAAACTGTTTATGCTGTGTCATTATGACAATTTCAAACCTAGCAACATGTCAGTTATTTTGTTCTCTACACCCTACCCCTGTTTTGTTATTATCAAACTTCTCTTTTATTTCACCTCCGTCCCACTTGTTCCTCACTGACCTAGTTCAGACTTTCCTGGGTTTCAAGTCTTATACTGTGGCAGCTTTGTTTACAGTTATGTCACCATTGCTGACCTTCATTTGTTTTCCGGCGTGCAGCTCTGAATTGGTGCTATGTACACACTGGGAACTTATGTCTCTTTCCTCTGTACCTCCGGCTCCTCAGGTATTCCATGCAGGAGATCTATGACGTGGTGGCCGGAGTAGAAAACTACCGCCTCTTTGTTCCCTGGTGCAAGAAGTCTGATGTGGTGTTTCAGCGGTCTGGATTCTGCAAGGCAAAATTAACAGTGGGCTTTTCTCCTGTTGTGGAGAACTACACCTCTCTTGTCACTACAGTACGCCCCCACCTGGTCAAGGTAAGATACTGACTCCCAGCCTCTGTTGCTAAATGCAAGACCAACTGCAGACATACTAATACAAATGAATGCAATAAATGTTCTTTGGCAGGCGTCCTGTTCAGATGGTAAACTGTTCAATCACTTGGAGACAGTTTGGCGTTTCAGTCCGGGCCTCCCAGGCTACCCTCGGACCTGCACTGTGGATTTTGCTGTAAGTATAGACAGTCAACAGTTTTAGTTAAACGTCCTGAAGGACAGACCGGCACTGAAAGTGAAGTAAGAATGCTTTCAGAAGGAAAGGGGAAGATTGTAACCTTTGCTCTGTGTGTCCCCTTCTGTGATCATGTGTTAGTACTTCCACATGTCTCAGCTTGGCATGTCTGCAGTTCCAAGAGTTGTATTTCTCATTGGATCAGTTTCAAACTCTCTCTCACACACACACACACACACACACTGACGTGTGTACAGTATAAAACTCAGCTGCTAATTTTATCCTCTCCATCCCTCATCTCCCCTCCTCAGATCTCCTTCGAGTTTCGTTCCCTCCTTCACTCCCAGCTCGCTCACGTCTTCTTCGACGAGGTGGTGAAGCAGATGGTCTCGGCGTTTGAGCGTCGCGCCTCCACGGTGTATGGTGCAGAGACGCAGATCCCTCGCGAGCTCATGTTCCACGAGGTTCACCACACGTAGCGTCAGCCCTGCTACGCAAACACAGATACACAACACCTGATGCCAATGTTAGAGAGACAAAGAGGTAGAGTGAAGGAAGAGACTCCTTTTGTTCTAACTGCAGTGCCTTTCTCACAGCAACGACCAAGTTTATCACCATCATTTTCATTTTTAATATCTATGCAGAAACACCAGCTCATTTTCACCTTGGTGCTAAACATGCAGACTTGTTTCCATTTCATTTTCTTTCAGAAGTCAGTCTGTGCCTGTTGTGTAACAGGTCAGAAGTGCGAGGTGAAATAATGGTCTAGCTGTGCTGTCACTTAAGTCTGTCCTCTGTAAACATGGGCTGTACTCAGTAGTTAACTACGCTGCTCTAACCACCATCAAACCTTAGTTGAAAAAGCTGCCGTAGGACGTTGTTAAAAAATGAGTACCTGTACATGGCCAACTACGGGAATGGGGCAGATCATGATCACAGTGTATTGTGGTACACTGTCATTGTCCACTTCATGTGTTTGATGCACGTTGGTTCATCATCACTTCATTAGACAGTGATCGAATGCAGTGTAGTTGTTGTTTTTTCTGTAACATATCACAAATTCAGTATTCTAATGCATTTTCATTTGATCTGATCAACAGCCCACCGTATTCAGTTTAATTATGTAAACAGAAATCAAATCATTGCAAAGGAGTAGGAGATAAAACCCACATTGTGGTATTTTAAATTAACACATGACTGCATCTATGTCATCACAGTAATGGCTGCTCTAGTGGACGCACTTAAAACATCATATGAGCTTATTTGAAGCTGTTAGAAAAAAGGGACCACTTTAAAAATCAGCACCATTACCAGGTGTCTGCAGAGAGTGAATGAGGAGAGAAAGATCTGGATTAGAAAATTATTATAGCTACGAGTGAAATGATCTAGTCAGTGCACAGTGTTGAACTTTACATGTCAGCAAGTTAACTGCTTATCCCAGGTTAACCCTGTTACATGTTCCAACTATAGTCTTATGTCCTGTGACAGGTGACCCACATCATGCAATGAAGGTAAAGGATTAGACAGGATTCAACGAGAGCTTGACTCACGTGTGACAAATTAGTTGGTGAAACAGAAAGCAGTACCTGGTGAGAGTTAGGAAGAATTCAGGGCAACAGTTATTGTCATTACTGATCATTTAAAATTGTGAAAAATGTCACACGCAAGATGTTCAGTTTATCAAAGATGGAGCAGAAAACAGCAAACATCATGGAACCAGATAATGTTTTACTTTAAAAACACATCTTAAGACACCAAACAGGTTAATTGAGTAAATAATCATCAGATTAATTGATAATGAACTTGGACTCCAAACATTTCTTTCCCAACTTTGGTGAATCAGTCTGTGGTTATAGCAGTGCAGCACACTAATGAGAATAGCTTGTTTATTGTGACACATTTCCTCACCTTCATGGTTCTGAAAGTACAGAGGAAGTGAGTCAGTACCACCTGCAGTCCTGTACGGGGTTACACTTCACAGCTAAGATGAGTCGCTACTCATGGATCATGTTACTGCGAGTGCTCGTCCCGCAGGAGGGTGAGAAGTGAGAGTTTGATTAGCAATCACTGTGAGACCTTGATGCTTGTATGTCACGAAGAATGTGAAGTGCACAGAACAAGAAGAAAATGTTTTAGCTGGGGTCCGACAGTGTCACAGTATTAAAACATGTCATGGTATGACTTTAAACCCCCTCCAAACCAACCCTGTTCTTCAAATCTGACTCAAAGACGCACTACTGCTGTGATGTATTACAGTGAATAACACACGCCTCAGGTGATTTATGATTTTTAAACAACTGGAGGAAAATTAAGAATATGACTTAAGAAAAGACATACTGCTTAGTGTATATACACATGCTACAAAACTCCACAAGGCAAAACAAGAAGAACTTGTGGCTAATGCATAGTGAGTGTGCCCACAGATTACCACATACTGTATATTATAAGAAGAAAGAGCATAGGCAGGTCAGACACTGTGTCACTGGACATTTTGTGTGCAGGAGGACGTGCAAAGATGGATGGATGATAGATGTACTGAATGTACTGTATCAGGAATACACACCTGTCAGAGGGTGCTGAACTTTTCTTTGACTTTATTTCTCTGTAGGGGACGGTGTCTGTTTCTGCTTTTCTTTGTTATGTACACTATGCTCCTGTCAGTATTAAGGGAGCAGTGCTGGACAGAAACGTTACAGCTAAGTTTTTTTTTTAAGTGTGCAATATCAGTAGTATTAAATGTACTTTTAAAAATGCAACTGAGCAAGCATGTAAACCCGCTGTGGATGTAAGTAAGGGCCCAAACTGGCTGGCTAGGCAGAGGCAAGGGCCTGAATTTATCAAACCTGCACCAACTGCTGAGCGTGAGCAATAAGACACATTTATCAAGACACATCGTCCTGCTTACAGCCGAGTGAACACTGGCTTTTAAGAGCAACTGATCCTATATCTGCCATATTTTCAGACATACAGTGTATATATATATATATATATATATATTTATCTAATTATATTTAAAAGGAAACTGGGTGAAATGGAAACAAAATTCTGCTGTTATGAGACACGTCCGAGAATTCATATAGTCGCACACTGACAACAAAAGACAGTCAGTGTCGTTCAACACCACTGACAGATGGTAAAACATAAGTGTCTTATCCAGTTCAACGGACCTCTGCAGCAAAACATCGATACTTGTTCTTACGTTTGTGAGTCCTTTATATTTAGCAGTAAGTAGTAGTACTTATCTCTCATGTCCAAAGTATTTTTATGTAGCAGTTTGATAGAATCGGGCCCTGGTCTGGATGCTGATTCAGTGAGGTTATCTTCCGCCCTGAAACCTTCATGATTCAACATGTCCAAACCACATTGCTCACCGAGTGCCTCCTGGCCTACCGGCTACATATTTATCTCTATTTGTAACATTATACTCTTTTTATCATATTTATTATGTAGTTTAAGTGTAAATATTGGTTGGAAGATAACATAAAGTAAGACCTATACACACTGCGTTCAATGAAAATCTTTGTGTGTGTGCGTTTCATGGGATGGAGAAAGGAATGTGTAAATGTGTGTGTTTAATGACTTCAGAAAAATGTACCATCTGCATGATTTATAAAGTATTTTTTCTATAAAAACAACCAGAACTGATGGTTTTTCTTTGTTTGCTTTGGGTTGTGTTTTCTAACACTGCTGCAGAGCGGGGCGCTGCCCTCCTGATTGGACAGAAATAGGGTCATCATGTGAGTGGTAAGAATAGATCTGCCACCTGTATAAAGCACAGTCAGTCATAAGGTTCAGAAATGTCTCAGCTGGCAAAGGGCACAGTTGAATTCAGACTCTTAAGCAACCCAGTGTTCCTGTCTGCTCTTTCACCTGCTTTGTCAAAGTCCAACATGAACCTGTGTAACGGTGCTAGTAGGAGGCGACTACTTGTTTCATTACATTTACACAATATTTTCAGTCCAGTTCAGTAGTTGTTCATCATGTCACGCAATCTTCTTTTGCTGCTTATGGGTTTAGAGTTTCCACCTGCTGATGAGGTCATGTAATATGACCAAACGCTCAGCTGCTATTGAGATTAAAGTGAACAAGAAACAACTGATTCGCAGCATGAGGACGGCGAGAAAGCTCCATGAGAAGATGAGCACACCCAACCAAACGCTCCCGAAATAAAAACAAGGAGCAATTTAACGGCAAAATCATAGACACTAACATGGTGTCTGGAGCTCCAGAACTGCTACTAAACGGACATCGGACTGTTCACTGAGAGTTTGAGATGTTGTGGAGCCTCTGCAGATTCCCACGACACAACCCTGTCCGTGTTTAATGCTTTGTCACCCGAGTTTCGAAGAGCTCCCAGTTCCTCAGGATTCCCTCATCAAGAGATGCTGACAAATGTCTCTGGCTTATACTAGATTTTTAAAATGAATATTAGATGAATACTCAGACCTTCAGTGTTTAAGACACCCTAAATTAAAAGGCATCACTGTACTCAGAAAAATAGCTTTATCATCTAAGGCTCCACATTTAAAGGGACAAGTACAGTTTGAAAAGAACTTGAGTAGCAAACAGAACAATTGACTTTATTAAATAGAAAAAGAATCACCATTAATCAACATTAACACTGTACCAAACAGCAGTCAAATGATCACAGCTATCTGCCAAAGGAATAATGTGAGTCTCTAGTACAGAGTGTCTATGTAAGAAGTTTACTGCATGTACTTTTCGTGACTTGTAGTGAAAGCAGAAGTTCATGGCGTGAGCAACGTCACACGAATGAAGGTTTAACAGGTTTTCACATTTACGCTTTGCAGCCGAGACCCAAGAAAAGTTTGTCGCTCTCACATGCAATCAGCCAATTATTGTGAAATCAGTCATGAGCTGTGACGACAATGACAACAAGGCTGGTCCATTAAAATGACTGAGGCACACCGCATACTTCAGTAAACATAGTTTTAAACAGACCTCTGGTACGACTAATGTAATGAAATAGACGATAGATTACATCAGAGACGCAGACGATGCTTTAACTGTAAGAAAACCGGTTTAATTAAATCAAATAACAGATTTAAACCATGACAGATATATAAAACAAACAAAAGAATTAACAAAAAACTAGGAGAAAAATAACAGACAGACACATTCCTTGCTAGGTATCTTTTCTTGTACAGGCCCTGGAGTAACACACATCAATGTTAGTTTCTGTGAAGTCTACGATCACTTTACTACCTCCAGAGATCAAACACCACCTGGAGGATAAACTATGACTTTTGTGCACATATTGATGGTTCACTGCGAAGAGCAATTAAGAGTAGAGAGTGGAGTAAATGAGCTTAATGGGGTCTCCACCTCCAGCCCGGGTAAATGGGACAGAGCAGCGCAGATTCATGGGACGCTGACTCCTCCAGAAACCCAGACAAAAAGGCAGGAGGTAGAATGTAAAGGTGGGGGCAGCTTCAACACACTCATGGCCTGTCAGTCAGTCTGTGTGGTCAGAGTTTGGTGGAGGTGGTTGCAGGTTCTTGGAGGATTTTCTATTCCTCAGCCACCTCCAGGACCACTCAGCCTATTAAGTCTGTACAGCAACAATCAGAAGGACTGGCTTAGAAACCCATGCCACCTCCCATACCACCCATACCGCCCATGCCTCCCATGCCTCCTGGCATCTCCTTGTCTTCCTTGGGAAGCTCTGTGACCACGGCCTCAGCCGTCGACAGCAGAGAAGCTACGCCTGCAGCATCCAGCAGTGCCGTCCTCACCACCTGTGGGGAGACGACAGAACCTTCATTTACAGTCTTTATATTCTGCATTAGATGCTGTTTTGCTGGGTTCCACCGTGGGCCTAGAGTCCACTCCATGTCTGCATATAGTGGAATAAAAAAGCTTCATGAAGTCCCAACAATAAAAGCTCGGTCAGCTGGCTCTGATCTACTTGAGGTTCCCACTAAACACTGAAGCTGCTTTTAGTTTCCTGTGCTGCTAACATCTGGAACAAATCGTGTTTAAATCTAATGAACTTTAATTCAAAACTAAGAGAGACGTCATACTTTTAAAGACTTATTACTTTAACTTGTTTTTTTATTTAGTTTTATTTATTTATTTATTTCAAACTATTTTGCATCAATTAAAGCACTAAATTTACTAAATGTGCTAAACAAATTAACTCGTCTTCTCTCACGCAGCATGTAACTATAATACGTTTCCTACTGGAGTCCTTGTGATTTCCCACTTCACGGTTGAACTGCATGCATATCAATCAAATAGATTCAGATCAAAGCCCGTCTATGTACCTTGGTGGGGTCGATGATGCCCTTCTCCACCATGTTGACGTACTCTCCCAGCATGGCGTCGTAACCTGTCTCAGCCGGTCCCTGCAGGATCTTCTCCACCACTAGCGATCCCTCCACGCCTGCGTTCTTAGCGATGGTCATGGCTGGGATACGGAGCGCCCGTCTGATGATGTCCACGCCTGTTTGGAATGAGAGATGACGGGAAACTATTTAAGAAGCGACTTCTTATCTGTTTAATATCTGTTATGTTACTAGTCCCACTTCATCTCTGACTGTTTAAACAGAAAAACTATTACTCACCGATCTTCTGGTCGGCGTTGGCAGGCTTGATGCTATCGAGGGATGGGATGCAGCGCAGCAGAGCACAGCCTCCACCTGGTACAATACCCTCCTCCACAGCTGCCCTGGTGGCGTTCAGTGCGTCTGTCACACGGTCCTTCTTCTCGTTCACCTCCACATCACTCGTTCCTCCCACCTGAAACGATGCACACATTTTATTTTATCTACAGTAACACTTCTCTGATCAGCACTCGGTGCATCTGCTTTTTTTGTTTGAGACGTACCTTGAGCACAGCCACGCCGTCAGACAGCTTGGCCAGCCTCTCGTTGAGCTTCTCCTTCTCGTAGTCGCTGGTGGTGCTCTCAAGCTGCTCTGCGATCTCTGCTGCCCGTTTCTCTACGTCAGCTGGGTTTCCTCCTCCCTTCAGCAGCAAGGTGTCGTCTTTAGTGATCTGCACCTCGCCGACCTTACCGAAGTCATGAGCCTGGATGTCTTCGAGAGCCAGACCTAGAGAATCATCTCCAAACACCTGCAGAAGAATAGAAAAGTAGTATTTTAAACTTGCCTTCAGTGAATAAAAAGCTGTGGATACTGAAAAGTGGACTTACAGTGCCCCCAGTGGCGATGGCCATATCCTTCAGCTGGTTCTTCCTGTTGTCTCCAAAGCCTGGGGCTTTGACAGCCACCACCTGAAGTCCAACTTTAAGTCTGCAAATAAGATTGAATTTTCAGTACCTTCTGGTATTTTATGGATCTGTGAAGTCTAATCTGCCGTTCTGGCTGATCTTTACTGCTGGTCTTAAACACCATGTACCTGTTGAGAACCAAGGTGCTCAGGGCCTCTCCGTCCACATCCTCAGCCACAATAACCAGAGGTCTGCGGTGCTGGTTGGCAATCTCCAGAGCTGGCACGATGCTCTGGACGCTGGAGATCTTCTTCTCACTCAGCAGCAGGTAGGCATCCTGGAACTCACACTTCTGACCTGAGAAAACCAAAAGATAAAACACATTTAGCAAGAAGTGTCAAAACTCAGGAAATTCCATCAGACATTAGAACACACTCCAGAAGCAGCTTTACCTTTGGCACTGTTGATGAAGTAAGGGGAGATGTAACCACGGTCGAACTTCATTCCCTCAATGATCTCCAGCTCATCATGCAGAGTCTTCCCATCCTGAAACGTAAAGCACAGAAAGACTACATCAACTCAAAATAACAAAACAAAATACATATGTGTGTGTTAATAAATCTCCAGTGTCTTTAAAAATTAACGTAAATAAGAACCGAGTCAAACCTTGACAGTGATGACTCCCTTGCGCCCGACTTTCTTCATTGCATTGGAAATGATGTTACCAATCTCAACATCTCCGTTAGCTGAGATTGTAGCAACCTGAAAGACAGAGGACATCATTACACCTGCAGTAACATGTATTATGATGAATGTTAGATGTGTCAAACGTAGTTTCTTATTTATGAATACAAATTTTTCAGGTTCCTAGCAGCACTCCTTAACAAATAAACAACACAGTTTCACCGTCTTACAAAAAGAACGAATCAGAATTAAGTAGTGATGTAGTGATAGAACTCAGAAATGAGTAATGACATTCACCTGTGCAATCTCCTCAGGAGTTGTGACTGGCTTGGAAAGATTTTTCAGTTCGTTGATGATAGTTTCTACGGCCATCATGACTCCGCGCCGGATCTCCACGGGGTTGGCGCCTTTGCTGATGGTGTCAAAACCCTCTTTAGCAATGGCACGAGCCAGCACTGTGGCAGTGGTGGTGCCATCGCCGGCCTCCTCGTTAGTGTTGTTAGCCACATCCTGCACCAGCTTGGCACCAATGTTCTTGTATTTGTCCTTCAGGTCGATGCTCTTGGCCACCGTCACACCGTCCTTGGTGACCTTCGGGCTGCCCCAGCTCTGCTCGATGATGACAGTGCGACCCTGAAAGAATAAAGTGAGATTAAGAAGGTGAAATTCAAATTACAGTAAATGTAGCTGTATTAAAACCAAACTGATGCTTCCCATAATACTTAAGTATAACTATAATTATTTCTGACATTTGTCAGTAGTTTCATTACAAAACAATATTCATCTGCTATCCTAACTGTTTTTCTCCTAAAGGGGTGAAAACACTACTGGAGTCGATTCCCAGCTGTCGGTAGGAGAGGAGCAGGGTACACATTTAAATCACATTTAGTCATTTGGCAGAGGCTTTTATCCAAAGCCACTTACAAGTGAGGTAGAAGGGCAAGGATTAAGCATTAGGAGGTTTTGCCTAAAGACCCCCCAGAGAGAGGTCACCAGTCTATAACCGAACTGGCATGTACAAGCAGACAACCATTCACACTCACACCTATGGACAATTAAGAGTCACCCATTAACCCCAACTGCATGTCTGCACTGTGGGAGAAGGCTAAAGTACACGGAAAGAACATGCTCCACCCAGAGTCCTTAGTGACTTATTTCCCTTAAATAACCTCAACTTCAGTTCCCTCGTCAATCAGACTCGACATGTTTGGACTGAGCAGAATTCAAGTCTCTGTCCTCAGAACTGAGCGGAGCTGTCAAGACCTCTACCCTGAACCCAAGATAACAACACCACCTCCTCTCTTTACCTTTGGCCCCATGGTGACGGCCACAGCATCGGCCAGCAGGTCCACCCCCTGCAGCATGAGGGCACGGGCGTCGGCTCCGAACTTCACATCTTTAGCGTAGGCTCGTGTCAGGTGAGGAGCCAGTGCCCGGCACACGGGCCTCACCTGCTTCATGACTGTTGGCAAACGAAACATCTCTGTAGAAAGGAAAGAAAAAACACATGAAGGAATTTATTTATCTGTCTGAGACAGAGTCTTTCTTTAATGTTCAGTGTGTGAAATCTGCATCTTCACCGTGCAGTTTTTTGGAAGAGGTGCATGTTCGCGGAACAGGGAACCAAAGTACATGTGAATAATTATCTCCAAAACCCCTTCGCCCCTCCCCCCCAGGTGTCACAGGAGGTCAGACTGTGTACAAAGCATACAGCGAATGAATGAAACTTTTAGAAAAGGGCTCGATTAACACCAATCTCCTGAAATCCAGACCAACAGCTTCTTAATCACCCAGAACCTCATTGTGGCTGCAAATTCTTATTTTATTTGTTGTCATTCTGTTTTATTTTCTTAATTATTTCAATAATTCTTTATTAAATTAAGCAAAATAAAGATCAAAGTCATAAAAATAAAATGTAAATAATATTTACACCAACATACAACCAGAAAAACTTACTTTACCTTTAAACCTCAGAATACTTGGACATGGTTTTGTATGTTTTGTGTAGAATAAACTGATGATAACTGTTGATTTTCACTTTTTGGATTTCCAGGCATTTATGCTCTAATTGAACTGAAAATACATTTGATCTTTTAAGTAACAGCTTAAAAAGCTACATAATGCTTAATAGCTTTGCTTGCTTTAATAGGTTTTTGTAGAAATAACTATCATGGGTTATTTCAATTTAAAGTACTTTACATATGATCAATATGAACAATAAAAATGATTAACGACCACCATGAAAAAAATAAATCTTACCAAGTAAAATAATAAAATGTAATGTGTATACAAGCCAGGATAAACAAACGGGACTTTAGACTAGACTAGATTTAAAAATCCAGTATATTTAAAAATATATAATAATTTATGATATAAATTTGAGATCCTCTGAGATCATATGAAAGCAAAGGTTTGGTGGTTCCCATTTTACAAATACAACAATTAACAACCTGTGTAAAGACTGTAAAGAGAGGCGTAACTTGTGCTCTTCTATTCCTGATCAGCGGTCCTGCAGCAGAGTTCTGGATTAACTGTAGCTCACTGACTTTATCTTTGGTCGACCAGACAGCCGTCTACTCTACTTTACGTTACAATGTACACATTGGCCTTTTCAAGTTTGCATATGGAAGTGTGCAAAGTGACAAACTTGGAGTCTCTGTGTTGATTATGTTACGTGTTACTCTGAAAGACATTACTTGTCATTTTATCTTTTTTTATGTTTTTTAGTTTAACTATCAAAAGATTAATATACGATCCAAATAACTGAAGTAAGGCCAGAGTCCACTAACAAAACATCTGGTTTGCAAAGAGACCTTGAAAAGAGGATTATCTAACACATAACTAACACTTGGACATTTGTTTTATTTCAGTGAATTAAAAACATGTAAAAGTCCACATTTCTTGTAGGTAAATGCAGATTTTACCCCAAATTGATTCCATTAAGATGCTACAAGGACAAAATCATCTCTTAACCAATTCATTCTGAACCCACGTGTGCTCGTCACAAGGTCACATTGGAAAAGCGTGTGCGGAACTGCCTCCACATCCCTGATCAGATCAGGATAATGAGAGACCACCACACTGTCTGCCACCGTCTAATCAATAATTACTCAACACTAGTGAATATAAAGGTAAAGACTTATCTTAATTAGTCTAATCTATTTCCATTCAGGCTGCAAAGAACTATAATAGACGTGAATTAGGAGAACTTACAAATGTCAGACGGTCACGGCACTCCTAACTAAATTATATTACAGGTCGGGATTATTATAAAACAGACAGTTATAGAAACAGCTAAAGAGCTAATTAAGGTCTATATTAACATTTCAGCATGTATGTCCCTGCAGTTAGTAAGAAAAAATGTTAGCTAGCTGTAATTTAAGCTCCAGATAAGAAACGTCACCTATTCAAAGTCTCTTCCTTGCTAACACAAAAATGTTAGCGTTCGCCAATAAACAGACGCTACGTAATATCAGCCACGCAGATTTAAGGAGTTCATAAAATGTCAGCACTTACTTGTGAGGTAAAGAAGCTTGTAGCTGCTACAAGGTCTGCAAGACGGAATGATTTAAGGACTGGAGGAGAGGAGAGGAGAGGACAGCCGTGTGGTGCAACCGAGGGGAGACTGCACATGGCCTATCACATCCGGGTAATTTACCGGCCCGCCCCGTAACCTGAATAACGAATACATAGCCTATAAAACGATCATATTTTGATATTGTGATTAATAAAACGTATAGTGTGCAAACATATTATGGTACATAACTCATATAGCTTCAACACAATATCATAAATTGTACGTATACCTAATAGTTTGTGGCTATTTTGTCAGAATAAACATGAATGCTCGTTCCCGGGCGGAGTGTTCCAGAAATTTCCCGTGTGCCATTGGAGGAAAAAAATAAAGGTCAAAGTTGACATTGTGCAATATTACTTCAACTTAAAATGTGTCCACGACAAATAAATCACTAAAAAACAGTTTAAGCATTCATTATGTGTCGCTGCAGAATGTGTACAAATACAAACGGATGTTTAGGGTTAGATAGTTATTTAACAGGTGTGCTAGAATCTTCTGGGAGCTTCAAAAGTTCGACTTCTTCATTCAAACCTTATTAACCATCATTTGTAATATCTGTGCATTTTGCAGATCTGCTTTGTGCATAAACGCAACAAATGTAGTGTTTTTTATATTTATAGTACCTTATTTGTAGAGCACTAATATGACTAATATAACATTTAATTCATGGTGGGGTCTGTTCTCTTCACATGCTAATTCTGACTTTATTGTCATATGTACAAAATAAAGCATATTTTAATGATGTGGAAAATAAGATTACAGTTTAATATATTGAAATTTAGTGCAGCTGTCAAAGCAAAGATTTAATACATACACAGATAATTGTCACCAGACTAAAAACGATTAAAACATGAGTATGTGTAAGTATATTAAAATGTAAACGCAAGTGTTGTACGATTCTACTAAATGTAAATGTTTGCTATTTGTTTTTATTTATCGTAATTTTAGAAACATTTGTCATATTTCTGCTTGTACATACAACAGTTGTTAATAAAGTTGATTTGAAATAAAGTCCAGGGTAGCTACTGCGCATGCACATTCTGGAGATTTCCTCACGTGGAGAGAGTCCCCTTCAGTGAGTCTCATCGACGCTCGCAGAGAAACCGGGTGCAGCTCCACGCCGACTCTCAGACCTCCACAAATGGTAAGAGACCCAGTCCAGAAACCGTCTGTGTTCACAGGCAGTCAATTTTAAGATCTTTGTAACAGTTTATGTCGCTTTGTGTGTATGATCATCAGGCTCAGTTATCGTTAGCAGCTAGCTAACGTTGATGTTATGTTAGCCATGTGTAACATCCACTGACAAGGTCAAGCAGGTAAAAAGGAAAAGATCTACTAATGACTAACATGTTATTTCGTGATGTTAATCAGCTGTTAAAGCTGTGTAAGGAAAGGATTTTGTTGGTGCAAAACGCGCAGGCGCAGCTAATGAATTACCCATTTTAAAATCACATATGTCAAAGATGAATACAATTTTTTTTTTTTAGCCTCTCATTTAGTTCTTTACTCGCACATCGTCATGCAAGATGCTGCTCTGATCGTGTGCAGCATGTTGGGATCTTTTGTAAGACGTGGACAGGAGGAGCTGAACTTCCAGTGTCCTGTTCTACCTGATGCAGATCTGGATCCATGCAGCAGTTGGTCAGATTCATCTGTCATATATAAAACTATTCAGTAGTGCAGCTTAATAATATTAAGGATAACTTCAAAATTATACTCAAGTACTCGAGGAATTTGCAATAGCAAGTAAATGATGAGTAATCCACCCCCCTTATCAGCTGTAACATCTGTGATCTTACACATGAATGCATAGAATATAGTGGAGTAGACAATTCTGCAGGACTTTCACATGGTCATGAGTATTTCCATAATGCAGTATTGCTACTTTAATCTAAGTAAAAGTTTTACTAAAAGTAAAACCTACAATATTTAATTTGTTAAATAAAACTGTCAAGCTTTAAATCCCTTTGTATGAATCTAAGATCCAGTTTTCTAGTAACATTTGGTCTTTGAAAAACTAGAAACTCTGCAGGACAACAGTTAAGTATGAGTTTGTCCTGTCAGCTCACAGATTACACAGTGCTGAGAGAAGCTTCTGGAAAACTGGACAAACTGGCCTTGAGTGTTATCTTGTCATGGTAAAAAACCTGGAGGACGTTTCATCAGCAGTCAAGGCTCTTTCCAAAGTTTGAATGTTTGGGTGATTGATTCCCTAAATTCCCAAGATGCCTCCTTGTTAACATGACAGCGGGTTATCAGTGACGCGAGCAGGCCTCGTCCCCTGCCCGGTTAACAAACTGGGATCGTCTCCACCCTCCTCCAACTCCCACCACCTCTCCCCCAGACAACCTTCACCCAAGGTCACAGCTCCATCTGCTGTTTTAAATCCTATTAAACCTCCTGTCCTCACCGAGTCACACGCTGCTCATGACTTTACACTTATGACTTCATAATGAAGGTTTTAATCTAATAAACTCAACAAGAAGCTGTTTTAACTTGATCTCCCTTTTTATTTCTTAAACTTTCCCCACAGAGGAGCCTAAGTTGCTGATTAATCACTGTTCTGTTTTAACCTGACCTTTGTACATTCCAACTAAACAATAAGCCAGTGTGTGGAGATGTATCCAGATACTTTACCTGAGTAAAAGTACAATTACTTTAGTGTCAAATGGTCTGTTACAAGGAAAAGTGCTGTAAATATAAAAAAACAAAGCAAAGTGGGCTACCTGGTTATTTTTATTACTGGACTTTGATCTTTTAATGCACTTACCAGCAGACCTCCACCCACCTTACACCAGATTGGAGATTTAATCAGCCACAGTGATTCAAAGCAGGGTGGGGGTGTTAATTCTTTAACTAAGGGGTGTAAATAAAAAAAAAAAAAATACTTTCAACTACTGACAGTTTTCTTAGTCTATTAATGCTGCATAGAAGGTTGATTATACCTGTGGGTGCTTACAATTGTTGCAAAGCCCAGCTTAAAGTCAAAGGGTCAGAGGTCAACTGTCTGGGGTTTGTGTAACGCAGACCCAGTCTCCAACTGCAGGCTGCCCCCTAGTGGTCCCATCATGGTGTTACAGTAGATCTGTTCCTCATGTGAAATGTTATTTCCTCCTCACAGTCTTGGCGTCTTTTCTTTTCTTTTGTTCAGGCCTTCAGAAAATTCCTCCCCCTCTTTGACCGGGTGCTGGTGGAGCGCTTCACCGCAGAGACGGTAACGAAGGGGGGCATCATGCTGCCGGAGAAGTCTCAGGGCAAAGTGCTGCAGGCCACCGTCGTGGCTGTGGGACCCGGCTCTGTCAACCAGGTAATTCTCAACCTGCTGCTAGTGCAGGTTTGGCTCTGACCTCACAACTCATTGACTGATGAGAGGAATCATCTACATGAAGTCTGTTTGGATAATATATATATATATATATATATATATATATTTATTTATTTATTTATTTATTTATTTATTTATTTATTTATTTAAACACATTTGATGACTTCACCCTGTTTGTTTTTTTTGTTATCACTTACAGTATAATATTAATATACAGTATTTTGCTACTCTAACTGTGAAGTAAAAGTACTTCTCTCTCTTTTCTTTTCTAGAAAGGACACGTCCTTCCAGTCAGCGTGAAGGTGGGAGAGAAAGTTCTTCTACCAGAGTACGGTGGCACTAAAGTCGTACTGGACGACAAGGTTGGGTTTTCCCCGAGTCTGAACTTGAATCATGTGTTTTTTTTTTTTTGACTGTTTATTGATTTAATAATTATTTTGTCTTCCAGGACTATTTCCTGTTCCGTGATGGAGATATCCTTGGTAAATACGTTGAATGAGTCTTCGTTGTTTTATGTTTGACGTCGTTCCTACAGAGAAGAAATTAACTTGTCTCATCGTGTCTATTTTTTTTTTCTATGTTATTTCAAATGTAAATAATTCTAATCACATTTTGTTACAGTAATAAAGGTGAACTGTTGACTTCCTGTCTCATGAACTTATGTTTTTTATATATATTTCAAATATTCTGATGTCAAAGTTTACTTACTGGCTTTTCTGTCGGCTTTTGACTCAATTAATATTTGATATAACTTAACACATTTGAACAGAAACTTGTCTGTTTAATTATTTTTACTCTGCTACAGTTCAGAGGGAAATGAACTTTCTGTGTCTTGTTTTCTATCAGACAACTTCATATGCAGATTCGATTAGTTTGAAAATGATTAACAAGTCATGTACCATAATAATAACAATAATGAATGATTTATGGATCAGAGAGAACCCAAATTCACCTTTGCGTTGCCAGGTGGTGCTCCAGCTTTAGACAGTCATTTTATCTCTTTAACTTATTAGTTAGACTGATGTGACCTCTAGTATCACAAACCAGCTCGGGGAATTTCACAAGCAGGGAGTCTATGCTAAGAGTAAAACAATAAATCCAATATATTAAAACTAAAAAGAGGAGATTTAGGCTGTAGTGAGACAGGACATGAAGTTAGTTAGTGTGAGAGAAGAGGATGGGGTTAAATGGAGGCAGATGATTCGCTGTGGCGACCTATGAAAGGAAAGAAGAGTAAAACTAAACAATAAACAGTCAAAGATCAGATATATGACAGTGGTTCAGATCTGATATGAAAGAAATTCAGGTCTGGAAGAAATAAAATATGATTTGAGCCTATTAGGTTGATGGTTTAAGTTTATGTGGGAACCAACATGCTTAAATGACCTTGTGCTGATAACAGCTTTATATCTGTTGAACTCAGTATAGTTTGTATTGAACTGAGTAGGAGTTTTCTTTCTGTAGTTTTTATGGCCAGTAACTCGACTTCTTTAAAAACCCAAGAAGTTTTTAGTTTTTCAGCCTATTTCAGAAAAGCTGGAAGCTGAAGAACCTGAGTCGTGCACAAAGCTCCTCGTGTAGGTGGCTGTGATCACTGTTTGTTCCAGGAGGGATTTTACATAACAATAAGCTCTCTGTTGTACTACTGGAGTTAAACAGCAGGGAGAGACAAAGACCGTGTGAAGTGATGATGCTTTCTGCTGCTGCAGGTCTCGTCTGTTCAGCTTCTCCATGAAAAGTTTACACTGCGATTTTACATACACCAGGTCAGAGTGCAGTTTCAGAAGTGTGTGAACTTAACTAAGAAGTTAAACATACAAATGAAATCTGCAGCTTTCAGGGACGTAAACAGTCACCAAAGAGTAACACTTGGTGCATGTAAGGACAGACATTACTAACATTTAACTACTTTCAACCCCTGAACTCCCTTTAAATAAAACCAGATTTAATTTTAAACACTATTATTGTTATAAAATGTTTTATCCTATTCAACAGTAAAGAGTGAGTGTTGATCGGCCACATTTGAAATAATACCTAAATAAAAAAAGGGCCTCAACCCTGATGGTCAGAAGAAGAAAGCCTTTAATCGTCACATTTACATGTTACAATGAAATTTGTCCTCTGCATTTAACCCATCCCCGGGGGGAGCAGTGGGCAGCTACATACAGCGCCCAGGGAGCTAGTGTGGAGTGTCTTGCTCAAGGATGGGTGATGGGGTATGAACCCCCAACCTTCTGCATTCAAAGCAGATGATCTACCCACTGAGCCACCAGGCCACCACCACCAAGGTGTGCATGTGGCCCCCCACATGCACAGTACAATGTTATTTCAGGGTTTTATTTTAGGTTTTGCAGTGAGTGGATATAATGTATGAGATCACAAAAACACAGAGACAACATTTACTATGTTATACAATAGACAATAGACAGGAGAGGGAGACTCAACTGACCCCCCACAGACAGACTCATCTCACGGTGATTTTGTGAGACAAGGAGAACGACACAGACAATAAAAGAAGACTGTAACTGAAGGTCTGTGAGCTGGTCTGAGACGATCAGAGAGATTCAAGTACAGAAGTGTGAGTGAGGCTGTGGAGCGGCCTGGAGGGACATTCAGCTGGTCCTAATCAAATAAGCCAGTGTAAAAATAAAACAGGTGTCCCCCCAACCCCCCACATGGACTCAGATCCAGGCCTGCACATTTTTAAATTACTGATCATCATATAAAGTACTTAACACTGCATGTATATAGAAGGTTATTGTACCAAGCAGTTCAAATTGATCAGGGTCTTGGATATGAAGTTCATACTCAGCGATGACCTGTGCACAGGGAGCTGTTCTTAAACACACAGGACATTAAATCAGTTTTACTAAAAACTGTAGAAATACTACTACAGAGGTCACTGTGCTCCCAATCATCCCCTGAATAACTACCAGTGGTAATTGTAGTATTTCTATACTCTATGTAGAACATTTTATTGTCTGTTATAAGATGATTGACAGTTCTCTGCTGCTCTGACCTATTACATCATACTTTAGGACACTTACATCTGATAAACATTAGCATCAAATGTTTGAAGCACATTTGCATTATTCACTCCACCAGCTGACTGGCTCATTAATTAGGTCTCTGCTGCACAGGTGGGTCAAATTATACTCACACTTCATGTTCTGATGTTACATATAGGCCACATTTGTGAAGTTGGGTGCCCATGTTACACACAGTCTGCGGCCCAAAGCTTATTAGACTGGAGTTGGTAGTGAAATGCACAGTTTCAGTCTGGCCAGTTCGCTTTGTTCTGCATCGGCTAACATCAAGTAACTGGTCCGTTTAACCATCCACTTTGGTTTCCTATACCCAGTAAGAACACTGTCCTGCCCGTTATCTCTCTGTATAACTAACTGTTTAAGTTGAGTGTTTATATTGTTGTGTCGCTGCAAACAAGCTGCTTTTGCTGCTGCTGCATTTATTTGTCTCACCGCTTTACAATTAGCAAATACTCAGTTAACCTGCGCCCCCACTGACATGGTGTTTGTGTTTCTAATTAACATTCGTGTAGTAAAAGAGACGGCATCCTATAGACGTAGAGAATGAATCAGCATCAGCATCACTGCTGATTTTACGTGCGACAAGCAGATGGATTTGAAAGTATCAGAAATAAATTACATGACAAGATCTCAGAGAAGTTCACACTTTAACTTCATTAAAATGAGTTAGTTTTCTGACAGTATTGTGTTTAACTGAGGTTGCATCATGTGTTGATTCTTTGTTTTTTTTTATCTCGTGTGGATTTTACATCATGTGTTACTTTTAAACGTGGATGTTTTTTAACACCTCTGATTGGAATGATCCCTGTGAGATTACAGTTTGCAGTTTTCTGACATCAGTGGAAGGAGAGCGAGTCATAAGAGAGTCATTAGCTGTAGTAGTGTTTGTTTTGAGTGATGAAGCCTCATGGGAATCTGGAAAGTGAGTGAATCTTAACTTCTCACTATTCTAATAAAGAAGACAGGGGAATAAACATTTCAAAAGTAATGCAAAGAAAAGTTTGAATAAAGTTAGAAGTTAGAATAATGAGGTCAGCAGGAGATAACAGGAAAAGTGATTGTTCCTCGCTAACAAATATCTATAACAGACAAATAAGCTAAAATCACAGTGAGGAGGTTTTTATTTAGTGAGGTCATTGTTGTTTTTAGTCAACAGTAACAAAAATACAGAAAATCCCGACTTTATCCTTTAACCTCCATGTTGCACAATAACATTAGTCATGTAGAAATACAACAATAGGCACAGACACTGCATCACTGCTGCCTTAAGATCTTAAGATCACAGCCCTGCTACTCAACCATTAAGAGAGGAGACCTGGTCGCCAGCGGGCTCCTGTCAATCAAGGCTTCATCAATGATTTTATATCCTACCACACAGTTTTATTTACAGGGAACTGGGCTCCACATTCTGGGGTTTGTCCTAAAGTCCAGTATGAATTGTGGGACCTCAAACACACAAGTGTGTAGCTGTGATGTCTGAATTCAAACATAGGGGTTTACTGTAATTGTTTCATTTTCATTTGACAGTTTTATTGACTTTTATTACACAACATAAGACATATAATACATCACAAATATTAAAAACCAAACCGATCCAGATCAGTCATGTTGTCCTGAAGGCCTCAAGGTAAAGGAAGCACACAACAAATCTTCATCAATGACTGATTGTTACCTCTAAGCACAGAGCTGATCCATTTGTGCTGTAATACATTAAAAAAAGGTTATGTAGTAATTTTGTCTGAAATGAAATTTAAACACTTGAAAAAAGTGAAGTGGTCAGTACCAACCAAACAGGCGACAGACTCGTGGGTGCCTGAAGCTCACTGATGCATGTGCAGTTGCTGCATGTGGACGTGTGAAGCCACAGATCGGTCAGTGTCCACGCTGACACGTGTCCACTGAACAAGAGCTGCAGAACTGGACCATGGAGCGATGGAAGAGTTTACTCAAGTTTCTGCTCAGTGGTACATAGTGGTTTTGGTTTTGTGATTGGTTCACTATAAAGTCTCTGACTGTTCAGTATGTTTTTACATTCATTTACTATTGGTCATTTACTATTAGTGCCCTAATTCAATCTCTATAGAGATAGAAACAGCAGCAGAGGTGGGGGGAAAGGTGGTGGGGAGGGTGATAAAGACGAGTTAGGTGCATGAATTTGTTCAATAAGCTGCCGGACTTCAGCAGCTTCTCCTCTCTAGTGATGGAGACCTTGGAGGAAACTGAACTGTGCTTTCCACAGCTCCTCAACTCCTCCTGTGTGAAGACAAAGCGTCCTCACTATGAGGCTCTGCTGAGTTACATCCTGCTGTTCTCTATCTCTGTGCTCAGTGCATCTCTCAACCTGCTGGTCATCATCTCTATCTCCCACTTCAAGTATCCACTTGTTTTACCTTCAACTTATGAAAGTAGTACATCAGGAAATTAAGAGGATTTTCTGTTCCCACAATTTGTTTTGTATTTCACTCTGTATTTGCTTTTTCTGTTTATGTCTGAACGATGTTGATCTTATTAATAATGATAAATCTATTGCTGGTCTTTGTCTCCAGGCAGCTCCACACTCCCACCAACCTCCTCCTTCTCTCTCTGGCTGTCTCTGATTTCTTCATCGGCCTCCTCTTGATCTTTCAGATTATTCTCATTGATGGCTGCTGGTTCCTTGGTGACTTCATGTGTACTCTCTATCAGTATATAGACTATATTATTACCTCTACCTCAGTGGGAACCATGGTGCTTATATCTATTGATCGCTATGTGGCTATTTGTTATCCTCTACATTACTCCACCAAAGTCACACAAAACAAAGTTAAGATCTGTGTTTGTCTGTGTTGGATTTGTTCTGTCATCTTTCAGAGTCTGATTCTGCAGGATGTCCTGCAGGAACCAGGCAGGTTCAACTCCTGCTTTGGCGAGTGTGTCATTGTTATTAACTACATTGCTGGACTAGCAGATGTTATTTTTTCCTTCATTGCTCCCATCACTGTTATTGTAGTTCTGTATATGAGAGTGTTTGTTGTGGCTGTGACTCAGGCTCGAGCCATGAGGTCTCACATCGCAACAGTCACACACGGTTCAGTGAAGGTAACTGCTAAAAAATCTGAACTGAAAGCAGCCAGGACTCTTGGTGTTGTTATAGTTGTGTTTCTAATGTGTCTCTGTCCATATTACTGCGTGGCCCTTACAGGTCAAGACAACTTGATGAATGCTTCATCTGCAGCTTTTGTGATATGTTTGTACTATTTTAACGCCTGTCTGAACCCTGTGATCTACGCCCTGTTTTACCCCTGGTTTAGAAAATCGATTAAACTCATTCTAACTCTTAAAATACTGCAGTCTGACTCCTGTGAGGTCAACATGTTGTAGACAGACACTGCAAATGTATTTAGATTTGTTCATGGTAAAAGCAGGGTTGTTTGAAGTATTGAAAACTGCACAAGAGGCCCCCCCTGAGCTGGAGGGGCACCAAAGAAGTCGGAGAAATATTTGGAAATTTATTTCAGATTGATGCCCATCTATTTTTGACAGTTTGTCATCTATTGTACTCCTGAAAGAATTATATGGCTGCTGCAGTTTATTTGGTGACCTTGCAGTTCATTGACCTACACAGTTACAGTAAAAAAGAATCACACACAAGGTGTAAGTTTGGCCTTAACTGGAATCATGTAATTTTAGTGGCTTTTAACTGTCAGCATCAGCTCAGTATTCTCTGTATAAAGGCTCAGCATTCTGGATGAGTGACCTGCTGAGCTACAAAATGTACAAATTCAAAATATCAGTCAGTGAGTTAATGAAATGACAACAGCAGCAAACGACTTGACCTTACTTAATACTTAAAATACATAGAAATAAGAAATAATTAGAGGAACGAAGCATTTTGTCTTAAATCAGAGCTACTGAGCAGTTTAACATATCTGAACAGATTAACTCATTTTGATGCAGGCCTGAGGTGTACTCTAAAAACTGTTTAGACAAACACGTTTCAGAAGATCTAAACTGGCAAGAGGAGGATGCCAAAACCCCAGTAAACAGCTGTGAGCAGCTGGATGGATGTCTACAGCACATACTGGGTCATAAGAAGACCTTCACAGCCACCAGGGAGCTCTGATGGCCTCTGAATGAGTGCTGTGTCGATTAGTTAGAAAGTTCTGGCCCAGTTCTGCCTGTCTGTTGAAGGTTCTGTCTGATATTTACTTTAACTAATTCAGTGATTGATATTCTGCTGTTTTCTGTTTTTCTGCTCGTTATCATCTCAGTCTCTCACTTCAAGAACCCAACTATTTCATACATTAATGAAACTTATAGATAGTAATAAAAAGTTTACTATACTATTAAACGTTTGTGGTAAAGCAAATAACAATGACTTGATGTCCGTATGTGAGGAAGATTGTTTTTTCTGGCTAATTCAGCTGAATTATAATTTATAACATATAATTTATATTATAATGCCAAATCAAATTGGCAAATAATCAAATTATTTCTAATCCGTAGCGTAGATAAGAGCATTTCCACTGTATAATTACTGGAGTGGCAGTCATTAATTCATTTCAGCTGACAACACAACAAGGTCAAATAAATACCTGAATGCACTGAATCACCAGTTTTCACCAGTGCATGGGCATATTCCAAGGTGACAATGTCAGAATTCATCAGGTTCAAATTGTGAAAGTGGTTTAGGAAGTATGAAACACTGACCCCACTGAGAATCTTTGTGATGTTCTGGAGACAACTTAACACAGTGATCCAAACCCCTCATCAATAGTCCTGTCCTGTGCAAACTGACACAAGGAACAAATATTTAATGATGTTATAGAAAAATAAAAAACTTATTCTGGCTGCAACTACCTTCCCCACAAAAACATATTTGTAATTGTAGTTGAATAGAAACAGATGAACATGTGAATAAGGTACAAGGCTATTTTAAACGTGAAACATGGTGTTGGCAGTGTGATGATTTGGGCCTGCTCTGCTCCTTTTGGACCAGGACAGCTTGCCATTATTGCTTACGTTTTGAACAAGTTAACAAGTTGTTCTACCAAAGAATGGCTGAATCAGTGGAAATTACATTTGTGGACTCCAGATGTGTTTTAGGATTAAATTACTGAAGATTGAAACTAATTATTTCTGTTGTCCTCTTGATGAGAAGGACGAAATATACCTCTTCTAAAGTGCAACATTTATGGCTTTAGCTCGGTGCTCACAGGCAAAGATGGACACTGCACAGATCGCAGTCAGTCCTGTCTTAGAGGAAAATGAATCCTGAAAGTTTACTGTAGTACTTCAATCTCCACTGAGACAACTGCAGCAGCAAAGGTTAGGGGGAGGAGGGGTGAGTAGGGAAGATGGAGATAAATCAGATGTGTGATAGAAACCTTTAGTCAACAAGCTGCCAGACTTCAGCAGCTTCTCCTCTCTGACCATGGAGGAAACTGAACTGTGCTTTCCACAGCTCCTCAACTCCTCCTGTGTGAAGACGAAGCGTCCTCAGGATGAGGCCATGCTGATTTACGTCCTGCTGTTCTCTATCTCTGTGCTGACTACGTCTCTCAACCTGCTGGTCATCATCTCTATCTCCCACTTCAAGTATCCACTTATTTTATCATTTTATTGAGCTAGTAGATAGTAACAACAGTTTGTGATGTAGAAAATAGTAATTATCCAATTTAAACAAAACTTATAATAGTATTTGTGTTCCACAAAATGTTTTTTGTATTTCAATGTTTGTTCTTCCTTTTATCTGAATGAGAGTCAATATAATTAACAATGATAAATATGTTGCTGATTCTCTCCAGGCAGCTCCACACCACCACCAACATCCTTCTCCTCTCTCTGGCTGTGTCAGATTTCTTCGTGGGTCCTCTCTTGCTTTTTCAAGTCATGCTTATAGATGGCTGCTGGTTGCTCTGTGATCTTATGTATTCTCTGTATCAGTATCTAGCAGCCACCATCACCTCTGCCTCTGTAGGAACCATGGTTCTTATATCTATTGACCGATATGTGGCTATTTGTTATCCTCTACATTACTCCACTGAAGTCACACAAAACAAAGTTAAGATCTGTGTTTGTCTCTGTTGGATATTTTCTATAATTTTTCAAAGTCTGATTCTGATGGACAACCTGCAGCAACCAGGCAGATTTAACTCCTGTGTTGGTGAATGTGTCATTGTTATTAACTACATTGCTGGAGTTGCTGATGTTATTTTTTCCTTCATTGCTCCCATCACTGTTATTGTAGTTCTGTATATGAGAGTGTTTGTTGTGGCTGTGACTCAGGCTCAAGCCATGAGGTCTCAGATTGCAACAGTCACACTTCAAGGCTCAGTTAAAGTAACAGCTAAAAAATCTGAACTGAAAGCAGCCAGGACTCTTGGTGTTGTTATAGTTGTGTTTCTAATTTGTCTCTGTCCATATTACTGTGTGTCTCTCTCCAGCCAAGACAACTCGATGAATGCTTCATCTACGTCATATAACTTTGTAATATGTTTGTTCAGTTTTAACTCCTGTCTGAATCCTATGATCTACGCCTTTTTTTACCCGTGGTTCAGAAAATCAATTAAACTCATTGTTACACTGAAGATTCTGCAGCCTGACTCCTGTGAGACCAACATACTGTAGAGAGACAGTGCAGATGTATTGGTTCATGGTAATTGTAGTGGCATTTTGAGCACAGATGAGCTTAGTGGTCCCTAGGCTGCCCTCAGCTGGAGGACCAGTATTATTATGAAATTCATATTGAAATGTGGAGGAAACTTAATACAGTGGTTCAAACCCCTCATCAATACAAGATCTTTGTGAGGCGTTTTTATAACTCTGGTAGAAAATGAATGTAGTAACGTAGTATAAGCCTGTGGCTTGTAAGCAATACATGCTGTAATCAAAGCAAAAGGAAGTCCATGCAATGTTAGAGTGTGCACCTTTTTCCTTTTTGGTTAGGAAGTGTATTAATAATATGCAAAGAATAAATCATGAAAGGAAACAAGTATGTTTTTTCAGTCCCGATTTTTTCAGGTATTAAACACGTCCATACTGATTTTCTAATTTTTATGCAAACATGAAACTGTATAAGAAAAGTTGTGAGGGCAACAAAAAGTCCTGTCCTGTGCAAACTGACAGAAGGAATAAATATTCAATGATGGTTATAGAGAAATGAAAGTAGTACTTGACTAAACCAGACTTTTTTAGGAGAGTAAGTGGCTCTTAATGTGTAAGATTAAAGGCTTAAACACTGATTATGCTGACCACAGACATGTGGCACACAGACATAAAAAGTGGACATATCACAGATGACAGTCAACCCTGCCTTTGATGAAGAGGAGCTAGGATGTCTCACTACTTCAATCTCTGTGGAATAAGAAAAACAGCAATAGAGATGATGAGGAAAGGGGTGGGTAGGGAAGACAGTGATATATCATGTGTGATAGAAGGTTTTGGTCAACAAGCTGCCAGACGTCAGCAGCTTCTCCTCTGTGGTGATGGAGACTTTGGAGGAAACTGAGCTCTGCTTTCCACAGCTCCTCAACTCCTCCTGTGTGAAGACGAAGCGTCCTCACTATGAGACCCTGCTGAGCTACATTGTGGTTTTCTCTGTGTCTCTGCTCACTGTGTTGCTCAACCTGCTCGTCATCATCTCTATCTCCCACTTCAAGTAACTAAATAATTCTTACATTTATGACACTGGTAGAAAATAATAAAAAGCAATGTGTGTGATGAAGGAAATAACAATCCCATGATGTCAGTATGTCAGAAAAACAGTAACTTTTGTTCAGCTAAATGTTGATTTATATTAAAACTAATGCCGAACGTGTTGGTCTTTCTCTCCAGGCAGCTCCACACTCCCACCAACCTCCTCCTTCTCTCTCTGGCTGTCTCAGATTTCTTCATCGGCCTCCTCTTGTTCTTTCAAACCTTGCTGACAGACGGCTGCTGGGTTCTGGGCGACCTCATGTGTGCTGTGTATCAGTATATAGACTACATTATTACTGCCGTCTCAGTAGAAACCATGGTTCTCATGTCTGTTGACCGATATGTGGCTATTTGTGATCCTCTACATTACTCCACCAAAGTCACACCAAAAACAGTTCTGGTCTGTGTTTGTCTGTGTTGGATTTGTTCTGTCATCTATGGAAGTCTAAATCTGAAGGATAAACTGCAACATCCAGGCAGGTTTAACTCCTGTGTTGGTGAGTGCATCATTGCCCTCAACTACATTACTTGGGATGTAGATTTTATTGTGTTTTTCATTGTCCCTTTTACTGTCATCCTACTTCTGAATATGAGGGTATTTGTTGTAGCTGTGACTCAGGCTCGAGCCATCAGGTCTCACATTGCAGCTGTTACACAGGGTTCAGTTAAAGTAACAGCTAAAATATCTGAATTGAAAGCAGCCAGGACTCTTGGTGTTGTTATAGTTGTGTTTCTATTGTGTTTCTTCCCGTATTATTGTGTTTTTCTTACAGGCCTAGATACCTTGATGAATGCTTCATCTACAGCCTTTGTCATATGTCTGTACTATTTTAACTCCTGTCTAAACCCTGTGATCTACGCCTTCTTCTATCCCTGGTTTAGAAAATCAGTTAAACTCATCATCACACTAAAGATTCTGCAGCCTGACTCCTGTGAGAACAACATACTATAGAGAGACACCACAACATTACAGGGCTATTATAGACTAGATGTTTGCGTAGGATGCCACCAGTCATAAAGTTAATATCCGATGACCCTTGTACTTGTTGGTCTCTCTTGTCGCCAAATACAGCCCTTACAAACAAACAATCTGCTTATACACTGAAACTACCTACTACTGAAAGAAAACTAGATGCAGCCTGTAACAGGATTCAGAGTGTTTCTTCCCAGTTTAACATCATTAACCTGGTTATTTGACACAGCTGTGTAAAAATCACGTATGAGTAACCTGGTGACTTATGAGTCATCAAAACATCTAAATGTGATCCACACCTGGATTATTAATAACAATATATGGAGCACCACAGTGGAAAAAAGCTGTTCTTGTGTTGTTATAATTTATTATTATTAGTGTTGTTTGTCTGTATGGACCATAAAATAAAATGATTTTATTAAATATTGACACTATGTGTAAGTGTGCCATCATCTTTAATCATGAAGTAGCCAGTTAGTTGGCATAAAAGTCCAAACAATTAGAGTATTTGTTTTCTTATCATTGCAGACGTTTGCTGTTAGAACAACACTCATTTATATAATAATAAAATGATAGGATTAAGTCTTTGTAGGAGGCAGCTGGTGAGGTAGCTTCATATATCTTCATTAATCTTTGTCACAGCAACCTTTTCCTTAAAGTGAACTTTAGGTATAAACCCTTGTTGAGTGACTGTAGTGTGTGAGATTTGGGGTATTTCAGTGTCAACTGGTCCTAAAATCTGATTAGAGCTTTACCAAGGTTACAATATATCTAAGCTGATTAAAAACAATCATTAACTTTGTTGTAGACAGTTTGTCCATAAGGAACACCATGTTTAAGTATAATGTGTCCAACAGTGCACGTGACACCCTAGGTTGGAGGACGATGATCAACTTCATGATTGTGTCATCTGACCTTTGACAACATGTTTTGGACACTTGGGTGAAGAGAGGGGCTGAGCTGTCAACTGATCACCACCTGGTGGTGACTTGGATCCGGTGGCGAAAGAGAAAGCTGGACAGACTTGGCAGACCCAAACATATTGTGAGGGTTTGTTGGGAACATCTGGCGTAACCCTATGAGAAAAGGGACTTCAACTCCCACCTCCGGGCAAACTCTGGAGTATAATCATCTGATGTGAGCTATGTCTCACAAATAGATATCTCAGTAGACGCACAATAAAGCGCTGTTGATTTGCATGTAGCTGGAAATAATTATGGAGTAATCTCAAAGAATGTAGATATTAATTAGTCCACAGTTAGACAGATTTTCTATAAATGGAGATGATTTGGATCTGTGGATACTCTCAGTGGAAGTGGGCAACCAGCCACAATCACTCCAAAGGAACAATGCTAAACTGTTAATGAGAATAAGGGTGAAAAGAACCATAGAGCAGCAAGCAAAAACTAAAACTTGAAGGATTCAATAGAGTTGGTTACAATCTTTCAACCATACACAAAACATTGAACAGGCATGTTGTCCATGATAAGACATTATGGAAGAAGCCAGTTTCTCTCCAAATGAAACATTGCAAGTTCTAGTTTAGTTCTAATTTCTGCCTAAATTACATTAAGCTACAGAAACTGCTGAATCGTACTTAACCATTATCTATATTTTCATATTCATGGTTTGCCAGTAGATATCGCGTCTGGATGTGGGCTCTTGTTTTCTTAATATACCTCTGTCAGCCTAAGCATAACTGTTGATGTTGTCCCAGTTCCCAATAATTATGCCCATTCTGCTGGCAGAGGGCACATCTCCGCACTACAGAAGCCTGGTGTAACCCTCCAATCATAACCTTCAACTCAAGTGGGAATCTCGGGAGTTGGCTCCCACGTTTGTTGACCTTATGACATAAGTGATTAATCCAGGCACAGTGAAAGTTTGGTTGATGGACATGTGAATAAGCTACAAGACCACTTTCTAAATGTTCTGTAGAAAAATTAGACCAAAATAGAACTTTGTGGCTTAAATAAGAATTGTTGGTGATGATCAAACACAATATTTCAGAGCATGAATCTCGTCCAATCTGTGAAACATGGTGGTGGTAGTGTGATGATTTGGGCCTGCTTTGCTCCTTTTGGACCAGGACAGCTTTTTTTGAACAAGTTAACAAGTTGTTCTACCAAAGAATGGCTGAATCAGTGGAAATTACATTTGTGGACTACAGTTCTGCTATAGGATTAAATTACTAAAGATAGAAACTAATTATTTCTGTTGTCCTCCTGATGGGAAGGACGAAATATACCTCTTCTAAAGTGCAACATTTATGGCTTTAGCTCGGTGCTCACAGGCAAAGATGGACACTGCACAGATCACAGTCAGCCCTGTCTTAGAGGAAAATGAATCCTGAAAGTTTACTGTAGTACTTCAATCTCCACTGAGACAACTGCAGCAGCAAAGGTTAGGGGGGAGGAGGGGTGAGTAGGGAAGATGGAGATAAATCAGATGTGTGATAGAAACCTTTAGTCAACAAGCTGCCAGACTTCAGCAGCTTCTCCTCTCTGACCATGGAGGAAACTGAACTGTGCTTTCCACAGCTCCTCAACTCCTCCTGTGTGAAGACGAAGCGTCCTCAGGATGAGGCCATGCTAACTTACATCCTGCTGTTCTCTATCTCTGTGCTGACTACGTCTCTCAACCTGCTGGTCATCATCTCTATCTCCCACTTCAAGTATCCACTTATTTCATCAATTTATTGAGCTGATAGATAGTAGTAAAATATGTAATGTAATAGTATAGTATAGTATGTATATGTATATAGTAATTCTCCAATTTAAACTAAATTTATATTAGTATTTGTGTTGTTTTTTGTATTTCTATCTTCTTTATTTTATCTGAATCTATATAAATAACAATGATAAATATGTTGCTGATTCTCTCCAGGCAGCTCCACACCACCACCAACATCCTTCTCCTCTCTCTGGCTGTGTCAGATTTCCTCGTGGGTCCTCTCTTGCTTTTTTTAATTGTGCTTATTGATGGCTGCTGGTTCCTCGGTGATCTTATGTGTTCTCTGTATCAGTTTCTAACAGCCACCGTCACCTCTGCCTCAGTAGGAACCATGGTTCTTATATCTATTGACCGATATGTGGCTATTTGTTATCCTCTACATTACTCCACTGAAGTCACACAAAACAAAGTTAAGATCTGTGTTTGTCTCTGTTGGATATTTTCTATAATTTTTCAAGGTCTGATTCTGATGGACAACCTGCAGCAACCAGGTAGATTTAACTCCTGTGTTGGTGAATGTGTCATTGTCATTAACTACATTGCTGGAGTTGTTGATGTCATTATATCCTTCATTGCTCCCATCACTGTTATTGTAGTTCTGTATATGAGAGTGTTTGTTGTGGCTGTGACTCAGGCTCGAGCCATGAGGTCACAGATTGCAACAGTCACACTTCAAGGTTCAGTTAAAGTAACGGCTATAAAATCTGAACTGAAAGCAGCCAGGACTCTCGGTGTTGTTATAGTTGTGTTTCTAATTTGTCTCTGTCCATATTACTGTGTGTCTCTCTCAAGCCAAGACAACTCGATGGATGCTTCATCTGCGTCATATAACTTTGTAGTATGTTTGTTCTGTTTTAACTCCTGTCTGAATCCTATGATCTACGCCTTTTTCTACCCGTGGTTCAGAAAATCAATTAAACTCATTGTTACACTGAAGATTCTGCAGCCTGACTCCTGTGAGACCAACATACTGTAGAGAGACACTGCAGATGTATTGGTTCATGGTAATTGTAGTGGCATTTTGAGCACAGATGAGCTTAGTGGTCCCTGGGCTGCCCTCAGCTGGAGGACCAGTATTATTATGAAATTCACACTTAAAAACACTTCAGGTCTGTGGACTGACTCACTGCTGAAAGTTCATTCTCACTGAAACTTAAAGCTCAGCTGCTGCTTATTTTGTGACTCAGGTTCATTTGCTCACACAGCTGTGTAAGAACAAATGTAAGTTACCAGGTCACTCACATCCCACATCAAGCTGAGATACACATCATGATTTTGTAAACATGCACAATGAAAATAAGTTTTAAAGTTTTTTTGTTATTTTCTCAATTACTGTAAATATCTTAATCCACATGCATCATGAAATAAAACTAATTTAATTAACATGGACATGTGTGTAAATGTGCCCTCAACTTAATACTTCAGACAGCACCGTGTTAGTTAGAGAGCCCGTAGTTGTAATGAGACTCAATATTAGTCTTTGAACAACAGCTGTGTGCAGCCGTTAAAACTCTAAAGGTGTGGTGAGCAAAAAATATATAAAATATTTAAAAAGTATGCCGGTGAGTTTTATCAGCAGCTTTACAATATGACCGAGTGGTGATTTTCGGTCTGTTCAGTGCGTTATTGCAGGTAAAAATATTTAATGTTTAACCAAGGTTAATGCTGGTGTCAGCATGTATATCTCTACATCCTGCTGCTGCACGAGTTTCAGATTGATATGTACAGTAATGTACAGTACAAATACTAAAGAAAATATTAACATGCTAATAATAAAAATTATAGGAAATAACCATATTCTTTTAATAAAGATGTTAAATATAGATAAATAGATTTATCTAATTTCGATACCTGAGTGTAGAACACACTGTAATCTGAAATCAAAGAACTAACACTTCACTTGAATCATACAAAGATATGAGTAACATGATAAAGTTATGTTCTATATCATATCTAGAGCACAATTAAAAACAGGATAAGACACACTAGGGATTAGGTCAGTATATATCCCCACCTACAGCACAGTTAAACCCATCATTAACATTAACACACTGCACAGGTGTAAATCTGCTTTTTGCAGGCCTCCCTCAACAACCTTCATCTGTCCTTTATCCCATCCTTCAAACCAGTGAACCATTTTCATCCTAACTGCTTCATACTGGTACAGTGATTCAGAGGCAGAACAGAGTCAGGATCACAGGTTGATGACATGATACAGAGCAGAAGCTGAGTTAAGCTGAGTTAGGTTATAATCACAGATAATAAAGTTCTCGTGCCATAAAAAAACCTACAAAATCACTCCTGTCAGGGTGAATACAGTCCTACTATACATTTAGATAGAAATTCTTTTTATTGGATCTCTTCAGTGGAAAATAAGATGTATGACAGATGATATTCAGACAAACAGCCCTGTCATTGGAGAAGGTGAGGACAGAAGCTTTACTGTGTTACGTTTGTCTCTGTGGAGAGAATACACCAGCAGAGGGGAGGGGAAATGAGGGGAGAGAGGACAGAGATAAATCAGATGTATGACAGGAAGCTTTGGACTAAAAGCTGCCAGACTTCAGCAGCTTCTCCTCTGTGGTGATGGAGACTCTGGAGGAAACTGAACTCTGCTTTCCACAGCTCCTCAACTCCTCCTGTGTGAAGACAAAGCGTCCTCACATTGAGTCCCTGCTGATTTACGTTGTGGTGTTTTCTATCTCTGTGCTGACTGCGTTGCTCAACCTGCTCGTCATCATCTCTATCTCCCACTTCAAGTATCCAAAAACTTAATCACTTTGTGAAACTGGTTCATATTAAAAACTGTTAATAATAATAATAATAATAATAGTTTAAATGTTAAACGTTTTTATATTTCAGTCTTTGTTACGTCGTTGTTGTTGATCTTATTAATAATGATAAATCTATTGCTGGTCTTTGTCTCCAGGCAGCTCCACACTCCCACCAACCTCCTCCTTCTGTCTCTGGCTGTCTCAGATTTCTTTGAGGGTCTGATGTTGCTCTTTCAAATTGTGCTTATTGATGGCTGCTGGTTCCTCGGTGATCTTATGTGTTCTCTGTATCAGTATCTAGCAGCCAGTGTCACCTCTGCCTCTGTAGGAACCATGGTTCTTATATCTTTTGACCGATATGTGGCTATTTGTGAACCTCTGCATTACTCGACTGAAGTCACACAACGGAGGGTTAAGATCTGTGATTGTCTGTGCTGGATATCTTCTATTACTTTTCAAGGTCTGATTCTGATGGATAACCTGCAGCAACCAGGCAGGTTTAACTCCTGTGTTGGTGAATGTGTCATTGTCACCAACTACATTGCTGGAGTTGCTGATGTTCTTTTTTCTTTTGTTGCTCCCATCACTGTTATTGTAGTTCTGTACATGAGAGTGTTTGTTGTGGCTGTGACTCAGGCTCGAGCCATGAGGTCTCATACAGCAGCTGTTTCACAAGGTTCAGTTAAAGTAACAGCTAAAAAGTCTGAATTAAAAGCAGCCAGGACTCTTGGTGTTGTTATAGTTGTGTTTCTATTGTGTCTCTGTCCGTATTACTGTGTGGCTCTTTCAAGCCCAGACAACTCAATGGATGCTTCATCTGCTTCTTATTACTTTGTAGTATGTTTGTTCTGTTTTAACTCCTGTCTGAACCCTGTGATTTACACCTTTTTCTACCCGTGGTTCAGAAAATCTATTAAACTCATTGTTACACTGAAGATTCTGCAGCCTGACTCTTGTAAGACCAAGATCATGTAGAGAGACACTGCAGATGTATCAGGTCATGGGGGCTGCTGCTGATTTATGAACCTGTGGTAAGGTACTTATGATTCAAACGGACTTCACTGTGTGGAGGTTCCCAGTGGAAGTAAGCGTTTGTGTTTTCTCATGTAATTCTCAATAAACCTAAGTGCCCTTCATCCGTATGACTCTTAAAATGTATAGATTCAATATTGATATGTTCCCTCAATTTAAATAATATATGCATCAATCCAGATTCATGCTCTGGGAACTGCAACTGTTAGAATTAGCCATGAGGTCTCATACAGCAGCTGTCAGACAGTGTTCAGTTAAAATAACATCAGAATTAAAAGCAGCCAGGACTCTTGGTGTTGTTATAGTTGTGTTTCTAATGTGTCTCTCACAAGCCAAGATAACTCGATGAATGCTTCTGCACTACATAACTTTAATGTAATATGTTTGTCCATCTTTAATTCCAGTCTAAACTCTGTGATCTATGCCTGTTTTTTTCAATTAAGCACATTGTTAGACTGAAGATACTGCAACCAAATTCCTGTGAGACCAACATGTAGACAGACACAGCGAATGTATCTGGTCATGGTAGTAGCAGGTTCGTCTGAGGCACAGGTACGCTAGTTGGCTAGTCTGATAATGAGAGAAGCCTGCAGGCGCCCTCACCTGGTTGGTTGTTGTTAGGACAATGTTGGGTTCAGATTCATGTGAGGAGATGCAATATTCACACACAGCAAGCTGAAACATGTTGTGTGCTCTGATATCTACATTTTTCCAATGTGGGTCCATCACAACATTAAAACCACCAGGCTGTGAGTTACTGTCAGTGTAGTCACTCACTTTAAAGCTCATCCAGGCTGTAGACTGTTTACAGGCTGCCCACTACCCAACACATTAGTCAATAGATACCTATGTTCATGCCCATGATTTAAAAGGAATATGTTCTTTTACCTCTATTTTTGTGGGTCATGCACTAAATATCTACAGGTTCCTGTTCTGGTGCAGGACTCTGTGTGGAGGTCCACCATGGAAATAAGCCTTTGGGTTTCCTTTAGTTGTGATCATCGATCATTAAGATTATTCTTAGTCTGAATGAAGCATAAAGTACATTTTGTTGATTCTGCATGTTTTGCATGTTTGTCTGAACAGAAATCACATAGTAGTCAATTAGTCAGATGCACGCATGAAATGAGCATTGTACGTTGTATAATGAAAGAAAACGTCACTAAAATAGTTAAATCATGAAAGATGATCAAGATATTTACAAGTAAAGGTCTCATGCTAATGATGATCACATAATGTTATAACCCAACTGGTGTATTTGTATAAGCAGGTTCTATTCAATCTTATGCTCAGCATAATGAAAGTCAGGAAATTACAGGGATGGGCCTTCGTGAGGGGAGGAGGGAGGATAGAGATAAATCAGACGTGTGACAGAAAGTTTTAGTCAACAAGCTGCCAGACTTCAGCAGCTTCTCCTCTCTGGTGATGGAGACCTTGGAGGGAACTGAACTCTGCTTTCCACAGCTCCTCAACTCCTCCTGTATGAAGCCGAAGCGTCCTCAGGATGAGTCCATGCTGATCTACATTGTGCTGATCTCTGTGTCTCTGCTCACTGCATTTCTCAACCTACTGGTCATCATCTCTATCTCCCACTTCAAGTATCCACTCATTTCACCAGTTTATGAACCAGATTGATAGTATTAATATTTACTGATAAACTATTTACTAAATTGAGAAAAAAACTGTGTTTTACTTTTTTTGTTTCAGTGTTTTTTGTGTTTTTGTCTCCAGGCAGCTCCACACTCCCACCAACCTCCTCCTCCTCTCTCTGGCCGTCTCAGATTTCTTTGAGGGGCTCCTCTTCTTCTTTCAAATTATGCTCATAGACGGCTGCTGGTTCCTGGGTGACCTCACATGCACTCTGTATCAGTATCTAGCATATATTATTACCTCCACCTCAGTAGGAAACATGGTTCTTATATCTATTGATCGACATGTGGCTATTTGTTATCCTCTGCATTACTCCACTCAAATCACACAGAAAAAAGTTAAGATCTGTGTTTGTCTGTGTTGGATTTGTTCTGTCATCTTTGAAACTCTGATTCTGCAGGATGTCCTGCAGGAACCAGGCAGGTTTAACTCCTGTGTCGGTCAGTGTGTCATTGTCATTAACTACATTGCTGGAGTTGCAGATGTTATTTTTTCCTTCATTGCTCCCATCACTGTTATTGTAGTTCTGTATATGAGAGTGTTTGTTGTGGCTGTGACTCAGGCTCGAGCCATGAGGTCTCACATTGCAACAGTCACACAGCGTTCAGTTAAAGTAACAGCTAAAAAATCTGAACTGAAAGCAGCCAGGACTCTCGGTGTTGTTATAGTTGTGTTTCTAATGTGTCTCTGCCCATATTACTGTGTGGCTCTTACAGGCCAGGACAACGTGATGAATGCTTCATCCTTTGTAATTTGTTTGTATTATTTTAATGCCTGTCTAAATCCTGTGATCTACGCCCTTTTTTACCCCTGGTTTAGAAAAACTATTAAACTCATTGTTACACTGAAGATTCTGCAGCCTGACTCCTGTGAGACCAACATCCTGTAGAGAGACACTGAAAAAGTATTTGGTTGTGCAGGTTTAGGTCTGTTTTAAGCAGAGTTGGAGTAAGGAACATAAATAAAACCAAATATATCACATGTATTTTAATTCTGATGTCTTTGCCAACACACAACTGACTCCTCTGAGGGTTTACTCTTACTGATTCATGCTGGTGCCCTTTAACAACCTGCAGAAAAGATTACTCTGACTTATTCCAGCGTATTGAAATTGCAGTAGCTGAGGAGAGGGAATTAAAATATGAATGATAGTTTACATCTTTTACAGACAGGAATGATTAGTTTTTTTACGTGTCACAAACAACACCAGAATTCTTATCCATTGATGGAATCTGGGCTGAACATCTTAACTACATAAATATGTCAGATTGTCTGTAATGTGTTGTGTTTCTATTCATCCTCAATAGCGACAGCTCTCACTCCCCAGCTTCCTGAAAATGCATCTATCCACACAGGGACCAGTGTTCATGTAAAAACATCTTAGCTCAATAACAAAAATACTGAAATTAATTCCAATTAATGTGTTACTGTTCACATGTCATCATAACTTTCCATGAACATGTCCTTTTTCCAACATTACAAAGAATAAACACATAAGTAATAATACTCTCTACAAAAAAAAAAAAAAAAAAGAGCGGCACAGGTGAGTGGAGGGAGGGGAAGGTAGAGATAAATCAGATGAGTGACGGAAAGTTGGAGTCAACAAGCTGCCAGACTTCAGCAGCTTCTCCTCTCTGGTGATGGAGACCTTGGAGGAAACTGAACTGTGCTTTCCACAGCTCCTCAACTCCTCCTGTCTGAAGCCGAAGCGTCCTCACTTTCAGACCCTGCTGAGTTACATCCTGCTGTTGTCTATCTCTGTGCTCACTACATTTCTCAACCTGCTGGTCATCATCTCTATCTCCCACTTCAAGTATCCACTTATTTCATTGAAACAGTTTTTTACTCCAAATGTTTTTATATTTCAGTCTTTGTTACGTCTGCTTTTATCTGACTGATAATTGATCTTATTAATAATGATAAATCTATTGCTGGTCTTTGTCTCCAGGCAGCTCCAAACTCCCACCAACCTCCTCCTTCTCTCTCTGGCTGTCTCCGATTTCCTTGTGGGTCCATTGTTGCTCTTTCAAATAATGTTCATTGATGGTTGTTGGTTACTCGGTGACCTCATGTGTTCTCTGTGCCAGTTTGTAGCATACATTCTTTCTTCAGTTTCAGTAGGAACCATGGTTCTCATATCTATTGATCGCTACGTGGCTATTTGTGTTCCTCTGCATTATTCCACTCTAATCACACAAAACAAAGTAAAGATCTGTGTTTGTCTGTGTTGGAAATTTTCTGTAATCTTTCAAACTCTAATTCTGAAGGACAACCTGCAACAACCAGGTAGATTTAACTCCTGTGTTGGTCAGTGTGTCGTTGTCATTAACTACATTGCTGGAGTTGCTGATGTAATTTTTTCCTTCATTGCCCCCATCACTGTTATCCTAGTTCTGTATATGAGAGTATTTGTTGTGGCTGTGACTCAGGCTCGAGCCATGAGGTCTCACATTGCAGCTGTTTCACTGCAGGGTTCAGTTAAAGTAACAGCTAAAAAATCTGAACTGAAAGCAGCCAGGACTCTTGGTGTTGTTATAGTTGTGTTTCTATTGTGTCTCTGCCCGTATTACTGTGTGGCTCTTACAGGTCAAGACAACTCTATAAATTCTTCATCTGCTTTGTACACTTTTGTAACAAATATATACTCATTTCATTCCTGTCTAAATCCTATGATCTACGCCTTTTTTTACCCCTGGTTCAGAAAATCAGTGATTTTCATTGTTACACTGAAGATACTGCAGCCTGACTCTTGTGAGACCAACATGTTGTAGAACAGAGATAGTCAACTATAATTTCAGGAGATCAAGTTATTGAAAGTTCAGACTGTGTTTTACTACACTTCAGTGTTTTATTGAATATTCAGTTCTCTTTAAATCAATCTTACTCTAACATTTCAAATATTTGTTGTAATTGTTGTGCAAAGAACAAAATGTGATTGAATAAACAACAACTTTTACACCTGCAGAACATGCTTAGCCTTATTCTTATTACACCTTTTAACATATATATTTTATAAGTTACTTATCTTATTAAGCGTTATTACATTATGCAATGCATGACATCTTCTCAGGTCTGAATATACAATTTCCCCAAGGGGATCAATAAAGTCACCTCATTATCACAACACCGACCTTACAATTGTGGCATCGACCACCTCCCAGGAACCACTCCTGCACACGGCAAGTTCTACTCCCTGTCTGCACCTGACAGAGAGGGAATGCAACATTACCTAGACAGTGTTGACACTAGAAAACTACAATGTACTGACATTTCTTGGCTTTGCAAACTTTTACAAGTGGTTCATCTGGGGTTATTTCATTTTCTGGATCAAACATTTCAACCCCATATTTTAATTCCCCCTTCCTCAGCTATTGAGATTTTCAGTACACTAGAAAAATCCTTCCAGCAGATTGTTCAAAGGGCACCAGCATGCATCCTATTGCAAAAAAAGAAAGGGAGAGCACATCTCCCCTCTGCTGATCTTTCTTTACTGAAACATAAAATTGATTTCTTAGGGCACCATGTTACATCTCTGAAACATCCTCCACTATTCCAACTCCATGCCCCTTAGATCTGATGGAACAACTCAGTGTGTGATTTAATGGCAGCTTTTGAGACTTTTCATTGTAAATTAGATATATTGAAGCAAACACTGAAACTTAGCAAGAAACTAAAGAAACAAATTCAGGGAGAGAGACACAGGCTTATCTCATGATGAGTTTATACAGAACCTCACAGGAAAGTTCAGTGATCACTTTGACTGGTGGCACGAGAGCCTGGAGGAGTGGCAGCACTGAAGCACCTTTGACAGGAGGCGGTCTGGGACATGTAGGTGGAGGGCAGACTGAGGGAGCTAGAGCATGAGCTTGGAGGATTTGGGTGTCCAGGTTGGTAACTCCAAGGTCACTGCAGAATTTGGGTTCAGGTTTAGATTTGTGGGGGGGGGGGGCAAACTTTCAGCAAAGCGCATCCACCTTCCCTTCCATTATTGGTTGTGGGTACGTAAGACAAGGTGAACTTAAAATGACTTAAGAAAAGAGTCAGTCGGGCTTGATGGGAGTTTAACTGCTAGGTAGTTTTCAGGTACTCAGCTTAGTGAGGACTATGAAGGTGTTCTCAGCCAGTGGCACCAGTGTTCCAGTGCCAATTTCACAGCCAAGATATCATCAGGGATCCAGACGAACTTGGATTTGGTGGAGGTCGGCCCTCTGCATAGGACTGGTGATGGTAGAGCCAATCTGAGGAAACGCTGCAGAGCTTTATGGTTCTCCAGGTTCAGAGAGTCCTGTACTGCCTCCACCTTGGCTGTGTCTATTTGAATGTTCAGAGCTAAAAAGATTTTCAGGCTCCTGATTCTCATGTTCATTCAGCTGCTCCCCATTTTCTTGCTGGGCCCAAAAACAACGACAGCACAAAAGCCATCTCGGGTTGCTCGGAGGGAAGAGCTGAAAGTTGAAGTTTGAAAACAATGAAGGAGAAAACAGTCACAGGTAGTTGGAGGAGGAGGGTCCGCCACTGAAACCGTAGGGGTGGATCTCGGCAGGGTCTAGGACAGGGGTCGGGAACTTATGGCTCGCGAGCCAGGTGTGGCCCTTAATGATTGCATCTGGCTCGCAGATAAAACAAAATATTCTCACTTGTTTTAATCCATCCATCGATTTTTCACTGCTCATGTGCTGTTCAGGGCTGCAGTTTGCTGCAGGTGCAATTGTCCATTTTTTTAATTGGATGATACTGGCCTGCGTTGGCTGTGCTGGTAAACGCCCACTTTTGAATCAGTCTGCTCGGTCATTAGCTCAAAGCTAACCCTTCGACAAAGAAGATGGGAAAAAGATAAAAAGATGACGAGTATCATACATTTCGAACTGAAGAATTTGTCCTGAGTTACATTGCTGGTGTCTCCATCAAAGATTTTGAAGCAGAAGTGGCTGACCTGAAGGCCTCAGACATGTGGGTAAACAAGTTCAAGTCACTGAATGAAGATTTGGAAAGAATCACACGACAGAAAGCAGAATTGGCGAGCAAGCACATGTGGACAGAAATGAAAAAACTTCAACCCGAAGACCAACTGATTCTCAAAACTTGGAACGCGCTTCCTGTCACATACTACACACTGCAGCGTGAGTATTGCTGTATATGCATGTGAGCAGTCATTATCACATCTTAAAAACATCAAGTCCAATTTACGATCACGTTTAAGGGATGAAACTCTCAATGCTTGCATGAAGCTTAACCTCACCAAGTACCAACCAGACTACAAAGACATCAGCAAATCCATGCAGCACCAGAAGTCGCATTAATGGTGAGTATTATAACATTATTTAAAAGAATAAATTCAGAGGCTTATTATACTGACATTTAGTTGAATTCACTTTTAAAATATATTATATGGCTCTCACTGAAATAAATTTCCAAATATTTTGCTTTCATGGCTCTCTTAGTCAAAAAGGTTCCCGACCCCTGGTCTAGGAGAAAGTGAGTTAAGGTAGGAGAGTAAGGCAACAGACGATTAACTGGTAACAGAGTACAAAACTGGAGAGGGACTTCATAAGTGAAGTGACACATTCTGGTTATACAGGGCGAAGTGAGGAGAGCTGAACCAGATCAGGTGAGCAGTGCAGAGAGGAGAGGGAGAGCCACAGGCAGAGAGCAGTAATTAGGCCAAGTATGGTCATGGCAAGAAGTCAGACTAGAAAACATTACACAGGCAAATAAAATGCTTCTTACTCACACTAAACAAGATAAGTAACAAATCATATATATGTTAAGGATGTAATAAGAAGAACATTAAGCATGTTCTGTAGGTTCGAAACTTTTTGTTTATTCAATCACATTTTGTTCTTTGTTCTCTACAACATGTTGGTCTCACAAGAGTCAGGCTGCAGTATCTTCAGTGTAACAATGAAATGCACTGATTTTCTGAACCAGGGGTAAAAAAAGGCGTAGATCATAGGATTTAGACAAGAATGAAATGAGTATAAATTTGTTACAAAAGTGTACAAAGCAGATGAAGAATTGATTGAGTTGTCTTGACCTGTAAGAGCCACACAGTAATATGGACAGAGACACAATAGAAACACAACTATAACAACACCAAGAGTCCTGGCTGCTTTCAGTTCAGATTTTTTAGCTGTAACTTTCACTGAACCTTGAAGTGAGACTACTGTTGCAATGTGAGACCTCATGGCTTGAGCCTGAGTCACAGCCACAACAAATACTCTCATATACAGAACTAGAATTACAGTGATGGGGGCAATGAAGGAAAAAACAACAACTGTAAGTCCAAAGATATACTTAATGACAACGACACACTGACCAACACAAGACTTAAACCTACCTGGTTGTTGAAGGTTATCCATCACCATCACACTTTGAAAGATTATAGAAAATATCCAACACAGACAAACACAGATCTTAACTTTGTTTTGTGTGATTAGAGTGGAGTAATGCAGAGGAACACAAATAGCCACATAGCGATCAATAGATATTAGAACCATGGTTCCGACTGAAACTGAAGAAAGAATGTATGCTACAAACTGACACAGAGAACACATGAGGTCACCGAGTAACCAACAACCATCAATGAACATTATTTGAAAGAGCAACAATGGACCCACAAGGAAATCTGAGACAGCCAGAGAGAGAAGGACGAGGTTGGTGGGAGTGTGGAGCTGCCTGGAGACAAAGACCAGCAATAGATTTATCATTATTAATAAGATCAATTATCAGTCAGATAAAAACAGACGTAACAAAGACTGACATATAAAAACATTTGGAGTAAAAAGTGGATACTTGAAGTGGGAGATAGAGATGATGACCAGCAGGTTGAGAAATGTAGTGAGCACAGAGATAGACAACAGCAGGATGTAACTCAGCAGGGTCTGAAAGTGAGGACGCTTCGGCTTCATACAGGAGGAGTTGAGGAGCTGTGGAAAGCACAGTTCAGTTTCTTCCAAGGTCTCCATCACCACAGAGGAGAAGCTGCTGAAGTCTGGCAGCTTGTTGACTAAAACTTTCTGTCACACATCTGATTTATTTCTATATTCCCCACCCTTACCTCCTCCCCTCTCACCTCTGCTGCTTCTTTTCTCTCTGTACAGACTGATGTACCATGGCTTCTGTGTTCCTCTGTCCCAGTAGACGGAAATGCCACTCACAGTACACAGAATTCATTCCACTGATAGATTTGTAAATAGCTTTCAAAAAACCACTGGTTCTCCACCACCAGCTCTTTTTTCCCCTCTCTTTCCTCCTGCCCAAATCCGTGAACCTTCTGTCTGCCCACCTGATCATTACAGTGGCAAGAAAATCTTTGTGAACCTTTTGGAATTTCATGGTTTTTTGCATGAATTGGTCATAAAATGTGCTCTAATCTTCATCTAAGTCAAAACAATAGAAAAACACCGTCTGCTTAAAATAATAGTACACAAACATTATATGTTTTCATGTTTTTATTGAACATAACATGTAAACATTCACCGTGCAGGGTGGAAAGAGTATGTGATCCCCTAGCCTAATGACTTCTCCAAGAGCTAATTGGAGCAACCTTGAGTCCAGTCAGTGTGATGATATTGGATGTGTTGCTGAAAGCTGTCCTTCCCTTTAAAAACACACACCAGTCTTGGGTTCACTGTTGCAGCACTGTTGCTACTCTCCCTAGGCGTGGTCGTCCTGTAAAGATGACTACAAGAGCACAGCGCAGAATGCTGAATGAGGTAAAGAAGAATCCTAGAGTGTCAGCTAAAGACTTACAGATATCTCTGGCACATGCTAACATTTTTGTTGACACATCTACAATAAGGAAAACATCAAACAAGAATGAAGTACATGGGAGGACACCACTGAGGAAGCCATTGCTGTCCAAAAAAACATATTGCAGCAGTTTGAAGTTTGCAAAGAAACACCTGGATGTTCCACAGAACAAATGGCAAAATATTCTGTGGAAAGATGAAACCAAAATTGAGTTGTTTGGAAAAAACACACCACACTATGTGTGGAGAAAAAAAGGCACAGCACACCAACATCAAAACCTTATCCCCACTGTGAAACATGGCGGAGGGAGCATCATGGTTTGGGGCTGCTTTGCTGCCCTAATTGCTGCCTTGTTGTCATTGATAATAAAATGAATTCCAGAGTTTATCAATACATTTTGCAGGAAAACTTAAGACCATCTGTCCCCAACTGAAGCTCCACAGAGGATGGGTGATGCAACAGGACAATGACCCAAAGCATACAAGTAATTCAACAAAAGAATGGCTTCAACAGAACAAAACAATCCTTCTGGAGTGGCCCAGTCAGAGTCCTGACCTCAACCCAATTGAAATGCTGTGGCATGGCCTTAAGAAAGCCATTCACACCAGACATCCCAAGAATATTCTACACTGATACAGTTTTGTGAAGAGTAGTGGTCCAAAATTACTCCAGATCGTTGTGCAGGTCTGATCTGCAACTACAGGAAACGTTTGGTTGAGGTTATTGCTGCCAAAGAAGGGTCAGCCAGTTATTAAGTCCAAAGGTTCACATACTTTTTCCACCCTGCACGGTGAATGTTAACTTATTATGTTCAATAAAAACATGAAAACATATGTTTGTGTTGTATTATTTTAAGCAGACTGTGTTTTTCTATTGTTTTGACTTAGATGAAGATCAGAGCACATTTTATGACCAATTAATGCAGAAAACCATCAAATTCTAAAAGGTTCACTAAGCTTTTCTTGCAACTCTATGTGGGAACCCAGCTAGCTGCCACTCTTTACATTTTTCTTTTTCATGCAGAGTTAACTTCAATCATCTGTTTCCTCTCCAAGTAATCAAAAGTAGCATTCAGCATTCATTCTCCACATAATTGATCAGGTGGTGCAGACAGAAGATTCACGGGTTTGGGCAGGAGGACAGCAGCAGGTGGAGGAGAAGAAAGAGCTGCTGGTGGAGAACAAATGGGTTGTTGAAAGCTCTTTACAAATCTATCCATGGAATGAATTCTGTGTACTGCAAGTGGAATTTCCCTCCACTGGGACAGACTGAGAGCAAAAGGACAATGATCTAACAATGAACACAGAAGCCATAGTAAATCAGTCTCTACAGAGAGAAAAGAAGCAGCAGAGGTGAGAGGGGCGGAGGGCAGGGTGGGAATATAGACATAAATCAGATGTGGGACAGAAGGTTTTAGTCAACAAGCTGCAAGACTTCAGCAGCTTCTCCTCTCTGGTGATGGAGACCTTGGAGGAAACTGAACTCTGCTTTCCACAGCTCCTCAACTCCTCCTGTATGAAGCCGAAGCGTCCTCACTTTCAGACCCTGCTGAGTTACATCCTGCTGTTGTCTATCTCTGTGCTCACTACATTTCTCAACCTGCTGGTCATCATCTCTATCTCCCACTTCAAGTATCCACTTATTTCATTGAAACAGTTTTTTACTCCAAATGTTTTTATATTTCAGTCTTTGTTACGTCTGCTTTTATCTGACTGATAATTGATCTTATTAATAATGATAAATCTATTGCTGGTCTTTGTCTCCAGGCAGCTCCACACTCCCACCAACCTCCTCCTTCTCTCTCTGGCTGTCTCCGATTTCCTTGTGGGTCCATTGTTGCTCTTTCAAATAATGTTCATTGATGGTTGTTGGTTACTCGGTGACCTCATGTGTTCTCTGTGCCAGTTTGTAGCATACATTCTTTCTTCAGTTTCAGTCGGAACCATGGTTCTAATATCTATTGATCGCTATGTGGCTATTTGTGTTCCTCTGCATTACTCCACTCTAATCACACAAAACAAAGTTAAGATCTGTGTTTGTCTGTGTTGGATATTTTCTATAATCTTTCAAAGTGTGATGGTGATGGATAACCTTCAACAACCAGGTAGGTTTAAGTCTTGTGTTGGTCAATGTGTCATTGTGATTAAGTATATCTTTGGACTTACAGTTGTTGTTTTTTCCTTCATTGCCCCCATCACTGTTATCCTAGTTCTGTACATGAGAGTATTTGTTGTGGCTGTGACTCAGGCTCGAGCCATGAGGTCTCACATTGCAACAGTCTCACTTCAAGGTTCAGTGAAAGTCAAAGCTAAAAAATCTGAACTTAAAGCAGCCAGGACTCTTGGTGTTGTTATAGTTGTGTTTCTATTGTGTCTCTGCCCATATTACTGTGTGGCTCTTACAGGTCAAGACAACTCAATAAAGACTTCATCTGCTTTGTACATTTTTGTAACAAATTTATACTCGTTTCATTCTTGTCTGAATCCTATAATCTACGCCTTTTTTTACCCCTGGTTCAGAAAATCAGTGCATTTCATTGTTACACTGAAGATACTGCAGCCTGACACTTGTGAGACCAACATGTCGTAGAGCATAGATAGTCCAGTTAGTCAAAGTTCAGACTGTGTTTTACTACACTTCAATGTTTTATTGAATATTCAATCTTTAAATCACATTAAAACATTTAAATTGTCTGTTGAACTGATAATCCTGGATAACAACAAAATGTGATTGAATTAAAAACTATTTTACACCAACATAACATGCTTAGCCTTATTCAACCTTTTCACATATTGTCTTCATGTTACTAATCTCATTTAGTGTAAGAAAGAAACAATGAATTTCCCTGTTTGAATGTTGAAATAGTTCTTTACTCAAAGAGATGTGCAATGTTCATTCATTCGTTCATTCGTTCATTCGTTCATTGTCACATTCTTCCACTACACTGGAAACATTCCGCCGCAACCTCAGATCTCTCAACCCAGAGCAGTTTTCTTCCCTGGTTTCTGCAACGCTGCCCTCACCGCAGGTTCTATCCACCTCTAACACAGACGCAGCCACGGACCGACTCTGCAACACACTTTCATTCTGCCTGGATAGTCTCTGCCCAGGACCTGCTCGTCCTTCAGCTTCCAACTCGTGGCTCACTGACCAGATCTGTGAACAACACACTGTGCTCCGGAGTGCTGTGAGGAAGTGGCGCAAATCCAAGTCTCAACCTGCTCTAACTGATCAGGATTTGCTTTAATCTTTCTCTCACAGTGTCACTAGGGCGAAGACTGAATATTACCAGGACAAGCTCAGCAACACCACAGACACCGGAAAGCTGTTCTTCATTTTCAAGTCTCTACTCTATCCACCCCCACCACCCACCTGTCTTATAGCTGACGACTTTGCCTCCTTTTTTACCAACAAGGTGGCAGCCATCGGCTCCCAGTTCTTGCCTCCTGACGGTGACATTTGGCTAACTAAACCCAAATGGTGCATCTCTCTTCATATTCTCAACACTATCAGAGGACGATGTATCCACCCTCCTCCTCTCCAATCGCCCGACCTCCTGCTCTCTGGATCCGATCCCCTCTACTCTTCTTCAAGCTATTGAACCAACACTAATACCAGTCATTACACAGATCATCAACACTTCTCTCCCAACAGGCACCTTTCCCACCTCGTTCAAGCAGGCCCAGATTACTCCACTGTTGAAGAAGCCTTATCTGGATCCCTCCCTGGTGGAGAACTACAGACCGGTCTCTCTTCTTCCATTCCTGGCCAAGACCCTGGAACTTGCAGCCTTCAATCAACTCTCTGACTTTCTTTCCTGGAACAACCTCCTCAATGTCAATCAGTCTGGCTTCAAGAGTGGTCACTCCACAGAAACAGCACTTCTGACTGTTGTGGAATCCCTATGGGTGGTAAAAGCTGCAGGTAACTCTTCTGTCCTTATTCTTTTAGACCTATCTGCAGCCTTTGACACTGTGAACCATCAGATTCTTATGACTGCACTCTCAGACTTGGTCATCTCTGGATCAGCTCTAGCCTGGCTTCGGTCATACTTGTCCGAACGAACCTTAAAGGTATCCTGGCAGGGGCGTGATTCCTACTCTCAAAACTTCTCCACCGGTGTACTGCAGGGCTCAGTCCTTGGTCCTCTTCTTTTTTCATCTATACTTCTTCTCTAGGCTCTATTATCCCTTCTCATGGTTTTTTTATCACTGCTATGCGGATGACGCACAGCTCGTCCTGTCCTTTCCGCCTGATGACTCTACTGTCTCGTTGCGCATCTCTGCCTGTCTCTCTGACATCTCTGCTTAGATGAGAGAAAGACACTTTCAACTTAACATTCCCAAGACTGAAATTCTAGTCTTCCCTGCCAGACCTTCGACACAACACAACATCAGCATTAACATTGGACCTGCGGTGATTGTCTCCGCTAAGATGCCCAGAAATCTCGGGGTCATCATTGATGACCAACTGACCTTCACGGAACACATGGCCACAGTCTCTAGGTCGTGTAGATATGTACAGGCATTGATCATATCTTGTCTCGACTACGGCAATGCACTGCTGATGGGGTTACCAGCATCCACGCCCAAACCCCTAAAGATAATCCAAAATGCAGCAGCACGCCTAATTTTCAATCACATGTCTCATGTCACCCCGCTCTTCAGCTCTTTGCATTGGCTTCCTGTGGCTGCAAGGATCAAGTTCAAAGCCCCGTCTCTTGCCTACTGAGTGGTCAACTCCACAGCTCCAACTTACCTCAACTCAGTAATTCCGGTCTACAAACCCTCCCGTCCACTGCACTCGCCCAGTGACAGACAGCTGGTGGTACCAGCACCACACAGTAGACACCAAGGAAAACTCTTCAGCCCAGTGATCCAACGATGGTGGAATGAGCTGCCAAACTCTGCACTTTTTAATATTTAAAAAACTGCTGAAAACAGAACTCTTCCGCAGCTTCCTTTACACTTTAAAAAGCACAAATAAAAAAAAACTTTTCTGCTCTCTTGTTCCTAGATCTCTTGAAACAGAAACACTTACTACACCACTGTGCCACCCCCAACAGAAACCAGTGTTCAAATAAAACATTTTACCTCAATAACAAGTATGCCAAAATGGTTGAAATGGTTTTAAATGGACTTCAATTAAAATTAATGTTACTGTACAGATGTCATCATAACTTTGAATGACATGTATGAATGTGAACATGACCTTTTCCCCACCATTGCAAAGGATAAACACATAAGTGTTAGTACTTTCCTCTCTACAAAAAAAAAAAAAAAAAAAAAAAAGAGCAGCACAAGTGAAAGGGAGAGGAGGGAGGGGATGGAAGACATAAATCAGATGTGTGACAGAAGGTTTGAGTCAACAAGCTGCCAGACTTCAGCAGCTTCTCCTCTCTGGTGATGGAGACCTTGGAGGAAACTGAACTGTGCTTTCCACAGCTCCTCAACTCCTCCTGTATGAAGCCGAAGCGTCCTCACTTTCAGACCCTGCTGAGTTACATCCTGCTGTTGTCTATCTCTGTGCTCACTACATTTCTCAACCTGCTGGTCATCATCTCTATCTCCCACTTCAAGTATCCACTTATTTCATGGAAACAGTTTTTTGCTCCAAATGTTTTTATATTTCAGTCTTTGTTACGTCTGTTTTTATCTGACTGATAATTGATCTTATTAATAATGATAAATCTATTGCTGGTCTTTGTCTCCAGGCAGCTCCACACTCCCACCAACCTCCTCCTTCTCTCTCTGGCTGTCTCCGATTTCCTTGTGGGTCCATTGTTGCTCTTTCAAATAATGTTCATTGATGGTTGTTGGTTACTCGGTGACCTCATGTGTTCTCTGGTTCATTTTGTAGCATCTTTTATTTTCTCTGCCTCAGTAGGAACCATGGTTCTTATATCTATTGATCGCTATGTGGCTATTTGTGTTCCTCTGCATTACTCTAATCAAATTACACACAAAAAAGTTAAGATTTGTATTTGTCTGTGTTGGATATTTTCTATAATCTTTGAAAATCTGATTCTGAAGGAAAACCTGCAACAACCAGGTAGATTTAAGTCTTGTGTTGGTCAGTGTGTCATTGTTATTAACCACATTGCTGGACCTGCAACTTTAGTGTTTTCCTTCATTGCTCCCATCACTGTTATTCTAGTTCTGTACATGAGAGTATTTGTTGTGGCTGTGACTCAGGCTCGAGCCATGAGGTCTCACATTGCAGCTGTTTCACTGCAGCGTTCAGTTAAAGGAACAGCTAAAAAATCTGAACTGAAAGCAGCCAGGACTCTTGGTGTTGTTATAGTTGTGTTTCTATTGTGTCTCTGCCCATATTACTGTGTGACTCTTACAGGTCAAGACAATTCAATAAATACTTCATCTGCTTTGTACACTTTTGTAACAAATATATACTCATTTCATTCCTGTCTAAATCCTATGATCTACGCCTTTTTTTACCCCTGGTTCAGAAAATCAGTGCATTTCATTGTTACACTGAAGATACTGCAGCCTGACTCTTGTGAGACCAACATGTCGTAGAGCAGAGATAGTCAACTATAATTTCAGAAGCTGAAGTTATTGAAAGTTCATGACTGTGTGTTACTACACTTCAATGTTTTATTGAATATTCAATCTTCTTTAAATCACATTAAAACATTTCAAATATCTGTTGAACTGATCATCCTGGATAACAACAAAATGTGACTGAATTAAAAATTATTTTACACCAACATAACATGCTCAGTCTTATTCCAACTTTTCACATCTTGTCTTCATGTTACTTATCTCATTCAGTGTGAGGAAGAAACAATGAATTTCCCTGTTTAAATGTTGAAATAGTTCTTTACTCAAAGAGATGTGCAGGTGTTCATTGACCCAACAGAGACCACTTGTCCATTCAAGGATCACAGGAGTGCTGGAGTCTATACCAGCGGGAGTGTCACCTTGAGTTTACATGCTGCTCTTTGCTGGGATAGACTCAGTGCAAAATCAAATGACAAGGCCAACACTGATCTCATCTTTTGGGCAACATTCATGGCTTAAGTCTTGACAATGTTGATGTCAGAAATTTGGAGCACAGTCAAAGGTAGACATAATACATCTCACAATCATCACTGTCGTTTAGAAAGAGGAACACAGACGCCACATTACATCAGTCCCTACAGAGAAAAAGGAGCAGCAGAGGTGAGAGGGGAGGAGGTAAGGGTGGGGAATATAGAAATAAATCAGATGTGTGACAGAAAGTTTTAGTCAACAAGCTGCCAGACTTCAGCAGCTTCTCCTCTGTGGTGATGGAGACTTTGGAGGAAACTGAACTGTGCTTTCCACAGCTCCTCAACTCCTCCTGTATGAAGCCGAAGCGTCCTCACTTTCAGACCCTGCTGAGTTACATCCTGCTGTTGTCTATCTCTGTGCTCACTACATTTCTCAACCTGCTGGTCATCATCTCTATCTCCCACTTCAAGTATCCACTTATTTCATTGAAACAGTTTTTTACTCCAAATGTTTTTATATGTCAGTCTTTGTTACGTCTGTTTTTATCTGACTGATAATTGATCTTATTAATAATGATAAATCTATTGCTGGTCTTTGTCTCCAGGCAGCTCCACACTCCCACCAACCTCCTCCTTCTCTCTCTGGCTGTTTCCGATTTCCTTGTGGGTCCATTGTTGCTCTCTCAAATAATGTTCATTGATGGTTGTTGGTTACTCGGTGACCTCATGTGTTCTCTGGTTCATTTTGTAGCATACATTCTTTCCTCTGCCTCAGTCGGAACCATGGTTCTTATATCTATTGATCGCTATGTAGCTATTTGTGTTCCTCTGCATTACTCTAATCAAATAACACACAAAAAAGTTAAGATTTGTGTTTATCTGTGTTGGATATTTTCTATAATCTTTCAAAGTCTAATTCGGATGGAAAACCTGCGACAACCAGGCAGATTTAAGTCTTGTGTCGGTCAGTATTTGTTGTGGCTGTGACTCAGGCTCGGGCCATGAGGTCTCACATTGCAGCTGTCTCACTGCAGCGTTCAGTTAAAGGAACAGCTAAAAAGTCTGAATTGAAAGCAGCCAGGACTCTTGGTGTTGTTATAGTTGTGTTTATATTGTGTCTCTGCCCGTTATACTGTGTGACTCTTACAGGTCAAGACAATGCAATAAATACTTCATCTGCTTTGTACATTTTTGTAACAAATATATTCTCGTTACATTGTTGTCTAAATCCTATGATCTACGCCTTTTTTTACCCCTGGTTCAGAAAATCAGTGAATTACATTGTTACACTGAAGATACTGCAGCCTGACTCTTGTGAGACCAACATGTTGTAGAACAGAGATAGTCAACTATACACTAATGTTTTATTGAATATTCAATCTTCTTTAAATTATATTAAAAGATTTCAAATATCTGTTGAACTGATCATCCTGGATAACAACAAAATGAAATTGATTTAAAAACTATTTTACACCAACATAACATGGTATCCTTATTCCACCTTTTCATATATTGTGTCATTCAGTGTGAGGAAGAAACATTGAATTTCCCTGTTTGATTGCTGAAACAGTCCCTTTGTTACAAACAGGCCAACTAGCGAACCCAGTTGCAGAAGGAAAACAAAAGCAGAGTGAGATTTCCCAAAAACATTTATTAACATATTAAGTAACAATAAATGCAGAACAGACATAATGAAAATGAGGAACAAACTAAAGAACACTGCAAAAGTCAGGAAAACTAGAATCTCACTAGTCTAAATAAAAGACTGAGAAACACAGTAAACGCGATACAAAAGGAAAATCCAAATCACAGCTGAAGCTGGAACTAAGAAAACAAAACCACAGGAAAAGCTGGGTCTAATAAACAAAAGACTACTCAGCTGAAACTGGAACTAACGAGAAACCAAAAAATGCAGCTAAACTCTGGAACAAACAAATAAGAAAACTAAACACAGCAAACGCTGCAACAAACTACAAGGCTAAAGCTAAAGCTAATAAACAGACTGACTTTACTAACAAGACTTAAGAACCATGGTGATGAAAGAAGTTGGGAAAAGATGGATGGAGGAAGCAAGGAACAAATGAAATTGACAGTTGACACAGTAGAAAATGAGAAATGAACAAACATGAACTTAAATACAAGACACAGTAATGACAAACACAAAACACCTGTTAAAAACACACACCTGCTGTCACTTGAACCAGCCAAGACATGTCCCCAGAAGTGAAGTAAAACATAGAACAGGCAAAAATACAGAGACTTCTGGGGACACTGCCTCAGCTGGCCGGAGGAGGGAAATATAACAGAGCCCCCCCCCCACACACACACCAGTTCCTGCTCCAGGATAAACCGGGACGAAATCCAGGACCGCTCCTCTGGGTCGTACCCCTCCCAATTCACCAGATACTGGAGGCCCCGGCCCCAACGTGGGCACCGGCAATGAGCCACTTTCACTTTCATGCTGGCCGGAAGGGCCAGTTTAACAGCAGCAGCATTGACAATTTTAAACGGACCAACAAAATGAGGTGACAGTTGACGATTTTCTACCTTTAGAGGCAAGTCTTTAGCGGAGAGCCAGGCCACATCCCCCACTTTGTAGGCAGGGGCAGGCTTACGTCCCCCTCTGCTACCCCCGCAGGGGGTGCCTGCGCACTGGTCCCACGTGGACCGGCTCTCTCTGTTGAATGGGGGCTGCGATTGAGGGCACAGAGGCCCGGGAAAAGCGGAGGCTGGTAGCCGTACGCCGCCTCGAATGGCGAACAGCCCAGGGTGAATGCCAGAAGAGAGTTGTGGGCGTATTCAATCCAGGGGAGCTGCTGTGACCAGGTTGAGGGATTTGACGAGGCCATACACCAAAGCAGTGTTTCCACTTCCTGGTTGACTCACTCCGTCTGTCCATTAGTCTGAGGATGGAAACCTGAGGACAAACTTACGGTGGCGCCGAGTGCCTGACAAAACTCTGCCCAAGCCGCTGAGGTGAACTTTGGACCTTGATCCGACAAGATGTCCTCCAGCAAACCGTTCAGCTTGAAAACATGGTCCACCAAAAGCAAAGCCGTCTCCTTGGCGGTCGGCAGCTTGGGCAAAGGCACGGTGTGGACCAGTTTGGAGAACCGGTCCACCACAGTCATAATAATAGTGCTACCACTGGAAGGAGGTAAACCAGTCACAAAATCCAAGGAAATATGCGACCATGGTCGAAACAGAACAAGGAGAGGTCACGGCAAACCTGTATGTGCTTGGTGGGGGGTATTATTGCAGGCGCAAGTGCGACAGGCAGCCACGTAGCTCTTGACATCCTCCTTGAGGGACGGCCACCAGAATCTTCAGGCTATCAATGCCAGAGTGCGTCAGGAGGACAGGCCAGTTTAGAGTGATGCCCTCACTGAAGCACCTGTGGACGAACAGAAGTGGGGACACTAGACGACCCATTGTGCAACCACGGGGGATTGGATCAATATGAGAGGCATTTCTTACCCTCTCTATGTCCCACCGCAGGGATCGGACATTGACTGGAGTGGCAATATGGCGATTGCTGACGTCATCTCCAGAGTCTGTGTCCCCCTCCTCGAATTGATGGGACAGCTTGTCTGTTTTGCCGCTTCGGGGACAGGGCCTAAAAGAAAGGACAAAATCAAGTCGAGCAAAGAACAACACCCACCGAGTCTCGCGAGCATCGAGTTTTCTGGCCGTCTCTATGTACTCCAAGTTGAGGTGGTCGGCCCACACTAAGAAGGGCTGGCTAGCCCCCTCCAATCAATGTCTCCACTCTTCCAGGGCTAACTTCACAGCCAGAAGCTCTCGGTTGCCGACGTCATAATTCCGATCTGCATCAGACAAGCGGTGGTAGAAGAAGGCACAAGAGTGCACCTTATTGATGTTGTGGGCTCTCTGGAACAGGACCACCCCGACCCTGGTGCTGGCTGCATCCACTCCAACAATGAATTGTCTCTTGGGGTCGGGGAGGTTGAGGATGGATGCCGAGATGAACAAAGCCTTGAGACGAACAAAGGTGACCAAACAAACGATACCTTGGGGGAGGTGAGCACGTGAAGGGGAGTAGCGACCTTGAAGAAGCGGCAGTAGAAATTTGCGAAGCCGAGTAAGCACTCTGGAGGTGCTTTCGGTCCCTGGGGGTGGGCCAACCTCGAACCGCCGTCACCTTGTCGGGATCTATGGATAGCTTCCCTGGTTCCAGAACGAACCCCAGGAACGAAGTCTTCTGAACATGGAATTCACATTTCAAGAAGAGCTGATTTTCCAATGGGCGCAGCAGTACTGCTCGGACATGCTGGACATGTTGATCGAGATTCTGGGAGTAAATAAGGATGCATCCACGTAGACAAACACAAAGTAGTTGATCATGTCCCTGAGGACGCCGTTAACCAGGGCCTGGAAGACAGCGGGGGCATTGGTGAGTCCAAATGGCATTACTAAATGCTCGTAATGGCCACTATTGAAAGCCGTTTTCCACTCATCTCCCTCTCTTATTCTGACCAGGTGATAAGCGTTATGCAGGTCGAGTTTAGTGAAGATCGTGGCATCCTGCAAAAGTTCACATGCAGACGAGATGAGTGAGATAGCTGATGAGAGGGGGAATAAAACATGAATGATAGTTTACATCTTTTACTGACAGGAATGATTTAGTTTTGCATTTATTAATCAAATTTTTATTTCGAATCACAAACAACACTGGGATTTGTTGCCTAGAAGGTCATTGTCAGTGATGGAGTCTTGGGCTGAACAACAACCTTGATTATGTTAAAACTTCAGTGTGTATGCAACATGTTGATGTGTCACAGAGTTTTAATTACGTCAGCTCCCAGTACATCAGTCTCTGCAGAGAGAAAGAAGAGCGAACATGAGGAGGGAGGGGAGAGGATAAAGATAAATCAGATGTGTGATAGAAAGTTTTAGTCAACAAGCTGCCAGACTTCAGCAGCTTCTCCTCTGTGGTGATGGAGACTTTGGAGGTAACTGAACTGTGCTTTCCACAGCTCCTCAACTCCTCCTGTATGAAGCCGAAGCGTCCTCACTTTCAGACCCTGCTGAGTTACATCCTGCTGTTGTCTATCTCTGTGCTCACTACATTTCTCAACCTGCTGGTCATCATCTCTATCTCCCACTTCAAGTATCCACTTATTTCATTGAAACAGTTTTTTACTCCAAATGTTTTTATATTTCAGTCTTTGTTACGTCTGCTTTTATCTGACCGATAATTGATCTTATTAATAATGATAAATCTATTGCTGGTCTTTGTCTCCAGGCAGCTCCAAACTCCCACCAACCTCCTCCTTCTCTCTCTGGCTGTTTCCGATTTCCTTGTGGGTCCATTGTTGTTGTCTCAAATAATGTTCATTGATGGTTGTTGGTTACTCGGTGACCTCATGTGTTCTCTGGTTCATTTTGTAGCATACACTCTTTCCTCTGCCTCAGGCGCAACCATGGTTCTTATATCTATTGATCGCTATGTGGCTATTTGTGTTCCTCTGCATTACTCCACTCTAATCACACAAAACAAAGTAAAGATCTGTGTTTGTCTGTGTTGGATATTTTCTATAATCTTTCAAAGTCTAATTCGGATGGAAAACCTGCGACAACCAGGTAGATTTAAGTCTTGTGTCGGTCAGTGTGTCTTTGTCATTAACTACATTTCAGGACCTGCAAATTGTACTTTTAACTTTATTGCTCCCATCACTGTTATCCTCGTTCTGTACATGAGAGTATTTGTTGTGGCTGTGACTCAGGCTCGAGCCATGAGGTCTCACATTGCAGCTGTCTCACTGCAGCGTTCAGTTAAAGGAACAGCTAAAAAATCTGAACTGAAAGCAGCCAGGACTCTTGGTGTTGTTGTAGTTGTGTTTATATTGTGTCTCTGCCCGTTATACTGTGTGACTCTTACAGGTCAAGACAACGCAATAAATACTTCATCTGCTTTGTACATTTTAGTAACAAATATATACTCGTTTCATTCCTGTCTGAATCCTATGATCTACGCCTTTTTTTACCCCTGGTTCAGAAAATCAGTGAATTACATTGTTACACTGAAGATACTGCAGCCTGACTCTTGTGAGACCAACATGTTGTAGAACAGAGATAGTCAACTGTAATTTCAGGAGGTCAAGTTATTGAAAGTTCAGACTGTGTTTTACTACACTTCAGTGTTTTATTGAATATTCAATTTTCTTTAAATTATATTAAAAGATTTCAAATATCTGTTGAACTGATCATCCTGGATAACAACAAAATGAAATTGATTTAAAAACTATTTTACACCAACATAACATGGTATCCTTATTCCACCTTTTCATATATTGTGTCATTCAGTGTGAGGAAGAAACATTGAATTTCCCTGTTTGATTGCTGAAACAGTCCCTTTGTTACAAACAGGCCAACTAGCGAACCCAGTTGCAGAAGGACAACAAAAGCAGAGTGAGATTTCCCAAAAACATTTATTAACATATTAAGTAACAATAAATACAGAACAGACATAATGAAAATGAGGAACAAACTAAAGAACACTGCAAAAGTCAGGAAAACTAGAATCTCACTAGTCTAAATAACAAACTGAGAAACACAGTAAATGCGATACAAAAGGAAAATCCAAATCACAGCTGAAGCTGGAACTAACAAAACAAAACCACAGCAAAAGCTGGGTCTAATAAACAAAAGACTACTCAGCTGAAACTGGAACTAACGAGAAACCTAAAAATGCAGCTGAACTCTGGAACAAACAAATAAGAAAACTAAACACAGCAAACGCTGCAACAAACTACAAGGCTAAAGCTAAAGCTAATAAACAGACTGACTTTACTAACAAGACTTAAGAACCATGGTGATGAAAGAAGTTGGGAAAAGATGGATGGAGGAAGCAAGGAACAAATGAAATTGACAGTTGACACAGTAGAAAATGAGAAATGAACAAACATGAACTTAAATACAAGACACAGTAATGACAAACACAAAACACCTGTTAAAAACACACACCTGCTGTCACTTGAACCAGCCAAGACATGTCCCCAGAAGTGAAGTAAAACATAGAACAGGCAAAAAAACAGAGACTTCTGGGGACACTGCCTCAGCTGGCCGGAGGAGGGAAATATAACAGAGCCCCCCCCAACACACACACCAGTTCCTGGTCCAGGATAAATCGGGACGGAATCCAGGACCGCTCCTCTGGATCGTACCCCTCCCAATTCACCAGATACTGGAGGCCCCGGCCCCAACGTGGGCACCGGCAATGAGCCACTTTCACTTTCATGCTGGCCGGAAGGGCCAGTTTAACAGCAGCAGCATTGACAATTTTAAACGGAGCAACAAAATGAGGTGACAGTTGACGATTTTCTACCTTTAGAGGCAAGTCTTTAGTGGACAGCCAGGCCTCATCCCCCACTTTGTAGGCAGGGGCAGGCTTACGTCGCCCTGTGCTACCCCCACAGGAGGTGCCTGCGCACTGGTCCCACGTGGACCGGCTCTCTCTGTTGAATGGGGGCTGTGATGGAGGGCACAGAGGCCCGGGAAAAGCGGAGGCTGGTAGCCATACGCCGCCTCAAATGGCGAACAGCCCAGGGCGAATGCCAGAAGGGAGTTGTGGGCGTATTCAATCCAGGGGAGCTGCTCTGACCAGGTAGAGGGATTTGACGAGGCCATACACAAAAGCAGTGTCTCCACTTCCTGGTTGACTCACTCCGTCTGTCCATTAGTCTGAGGATGAAAACCTGAGGACAAACTTACGGTGGCGCAGAGTGCCTGACAAAACTCTGCCCAAGCCGTTGCGGTGAACTGTGGACCTTGATCCGACAAGATTCAATTCAATTCAATTCAATTCAATTTTATTTGTAGAGCGCTTTTTACAATTGACATTGTCACAAAGCAGCTTTACACAACCAAAGAACAGTACATTAACTGTGTATGTGTATGAGTCATAATAATGTGATTGTCCCTGATGAGCAAGCCGAGGGCGACAGTGGCAAGGAAAAACTCCCTGAGAAGGTAACAGGAAGAAACCTTGAGAGGAACCAGACTCAACAGGGAACCCATCCTCATATGGGTGATTACATGTTGTGTAGGCAGCAGGCAGTCCAGTATAACAGTTACTGTCTTTAAGTTAATGTGGAGTCCAGTTAGTTATTGCAGGCAGACTTGTTCCATTCCTTGACTATCGAGCGTTGAGTCGAGACCTCCAAGAAACAGCTTCCGACGTCCGCCGAGGCCGGGACCGACATCATAGTAGCTTGTGACCAATCCAGTCTCCAAACGCATCCCATAGGGCAAACGGTGGATCCAGGCGACGAGATCTCCAGCCAGAAGTTGGGCATCAGGACGAGTCAGACAGGTCCAGAGGGCAAAGGGTGGAATGACGTATAGCTCGACAGAGAGACAGGAAGAGGGAAAAGAGAGGGGGAGAGGGAAAGAGAGAGAAGAGGAGAGATTGCAGTTAGTTGTATTCACAGTCAGATAAAGTTGGAGGTGAATGTATATTTAGTGTAGTGCAGCAGGGACTCCGGCAGGACTAATTATGACAGCCTAACTAAGAGGGTGGGTTCAGAAGGAAACACAGACATGAGGGCGCACTGGGATGTAGAGCAACCAAACACTTCACCATCAACAAACCCGAGTGATCAGTGAGAGTTGGGAAGACAGCATCTAAACATACCAGTTCACCATAATGCTCTACGTCCACGAGTCCTTCCCAGATCTATTTACTCAAATGCTTGACTAAATAGGTAGGTTTTCAGCCTAGACTTAAACACTGAGATTGTGTCTGAGTCCCGAACGCTATTTGGAAGGCTATTCCATAACTTTGGGGCTTTGTAAGAAAAAGCTCTGCCCCCAGCTGTAGTTTTTAGGATACGAGGTACTGACAGGCAGCCAGCATCCTTTGAGCGAAGTAGGCGTGGTGGATCATAAGACACTAGCAGTTCACTTAGATAATGCGGCGCAAGACCATTTAATGCTTTAAATGTCAAAAGTAGTATTTTAAAATCAATGCGAAATTTCACGGGGAGCCAATGAAGTGTAGATAAGATAGGGGTGATGTGCTCATATCTTCTGGTTCTAGTGAGGACTCTCGCTGCTGCATTCTGAACTAACTGAAGCTTGTTTATGCACCTGGTTGAACAGCCAGACAGTAAGGCATTACAGTAGTCCAACCTAGAGGTGATGAAAGCATGGACTAATTTTTCTGCATCATGTAGTGACAAAATATTCCTTATCTTGGCAATATAAGATGTCCTCCAGCAAACCGTTCAGCTTGAAAACATGGTCCACCAAAAGCAAAGCCGTCTCCTTGGCGGTCAGCAGCTTTGGGAAAGGCACGGTGTGGACCAGAAAGGAGAACCGGTCCACCACAGTCATAATAATAGTGCTACCACTGGAAGGAGGTAAACCAGTCACAAAATCCAAGGAAATATGCGACCATGGTCGAAACAGAACAAGGAGAGGTCACGGCAAACCTGTATGTGCTTGGTGGGGGTTCTTATTGCAGGCGCAAGTGCGACAGGCAGCCACGTAGCTCTATGACAGGCCAATTTAGAGTCATGCCCTCACTGAAGCACCTGTGGATGAATAGAAGTGGGGACAATAGACGAGCCATTGTGCAACCACGGGGAATTGGATCAACATGAGAGGCATTTCTTACCCTCTCTATGTCCCACCGCAGGGATCGGACCTCGACTGGAGCGGCAATATGGCGATTGCTGACTTCATCACCAGAGTCTGTGTCCCCCTCCTCGAATTGATGGGACAGCTTGTCTGTTTTGCCGCTTCGGGGACAGGGCCTAAAAGAAAGGACAAAATCAAGTCGAGCAAAGAACAACACCCACCGAGACTCGCGAGCATCGAGTTTTCTGGCCGACTTTATGTACTCCAAGTTGAGGTGGTCGGCCCACTCTAAGAAGGACTGGTTAGCCCCCTCCAATCAATGTCTCCACTCTTCCAGGGCTAACTTCACGGCCAGAAGCTCTCGGTTGCCAACGTCATAATTCCGCTCTGCATCTGAAAAGCGGTGGTAGAAGAAGGCACAAGAGTGCACCTTATTGATGTTGTGGGCTCTCTGGAACAGGACCACCCCGACCCTGGTGCTGGCTTCATCCACTCCAACAATGAATTGTCTCTTGGGGTCGGGGAGGTTGAGGATGGATGCCGAGATGAACAAAGCCTTGAGACGAAAGAAGGTGTCCTCAGCCGCCGGTGACCAAACAAACGATACCTTGGGGGAGGTGAGCATGTGAAGGGGAGCAGTGACCTTGATGAAGCGGCAGTAGAAATTCGCGAAGCCGAGTAAGCGCTCTGGAGCTGCTTTCGGTCCCTGGGGGTGGGCCAACCTCGAACCGCCGTCACCTTGTCGGGATCTATGGATAGCTTCTCTGGTTCCAGAACGAACCCCAGGAACGAAGTCTTCTGAACATGGAATTCACATTTCAAGAAGAGCTGATTTTCAATAGGCGCAGCAGTACTGCTCGGACATGTGGACATGTTGATCGAGATTCTGGGAGTAAATAAGGATGTCGTCCAGGTAGACAAACACAAAGTAGTTGATCATGTCCCTGAGGACGTCATTAACCAGGGCCTGGAAGACAGCGGGGGCATTGGTGAGTCCAAATGGCATTACTAAATACTCGTAATGGCCACTATTGAAAGCCGTTTTCCACTCATCTCCCTCTCTTATTCTGACCAGGTGATAAGCGTTACGCAGGTCGAGTTTAGTGAAGATCGTGGCATCCTGCAAAAGTTCACATGCAGACGAGATGAGTGAGATAGCTGATGAGAGGGGGAATAAAACATGAATGATAGTTTACATCTTTTACTGACAGGAATGATTTAGTTTTGCATTTATTTATCAAATTTTTATTTCGAATCACAAACAACACTGGGATTTGTTGCCTAGAAGGTCATTGTCAGTGATGGAGTCTTGGGCTGAACAACAACCTTGATTATGTTAAAATTTCAGTGTGTATGCAACATGTTGATGTGTCACAGAGTTTTAATTACGTCAGCTCCCAGTACATCAGTCTCTGCAGAGAGAAAGAAGAGCGAACATGAGGAGGGAGGAGAGAGGATAAAGATAAATCAGATGTGTGATAGAAAGTTTTAGTCAACAAGCTGCCAGACTTCAGCAGCTTCTCCTCTGTGGTGATGGAGACTTTGGAGGTAACTGAACTGTGCTTTCCACAGCTCCTCAACTCCTCCTGTATGAAGCCGAAGCGTCCTCACTTTCAGACCCTGCTGAGTTACATCCTGCTGTTGTCTATCTCTGTGCTCACTACATTTCTCAACCTGCTGGTCATCATCTCTATCTCCCACTTCAAGTATCCACTTATTTCATTGAAACAGTTTTTTGCTCCAAATGTTTTTATATTTCAGTCTTTGTTACGTCTGCTTTTATCTGACTGATAATTGATCTTATTAATAATGATAAATCTATTGCTGGTCTTTGTCTCCAGGCAGCTCCAAACTCCCACCAACCTCCTCCTTCTCTCTCTGGCTGTTTCCGATTTCCTTGTGGGTCCATTGTTGCTCTCTCAAATAATGTTCATTGATGGTTGTTGGTTACTTGGTGACCTCATGTGTTCTCTGGTTCATTTTGTAGCATACACTCTTTCCTCTGCCTCAGGCGCAACCATGGTTCTTATATCTATTGATCGCTATGTGGCTATTTGTGTTCCTCTGCATTACTCCACTCTAATCACACAAAGCAAAGTTAAGATTTGTATTTGTCTGTGTTGGATATTTTCTATAATCTTTCAAAGTCTAATTCGGATGGAAAACCTGCGACAACCAGGTAGATTTAAGTCTTGTGTCGGTCAGTGTGTCTTTGTCATTAACTACATTTCAGGACCTGCAAATTGTACTTTTAACTTTATTGCTCCCATCACTGTTATCCTCGTTCTGTACATGAGAGTATTTGTTGTGGCTGTGACTCAGGCTCGAGCGATGAGGTCTCACATTGCAGCTGTCTCACTGCAGCGTTCAGTTAAAGGAACAGCTAAAAAATCTGAACTGAAAGCAGCCAGGACTCTTGGTGTTGTTGTAGTTGTGTTTATATTGTGTCTCTGCCCGTTATACTGTGTGACTCTTACAGGTCAAGACAACGCAATAAATACTTCATCTGCTTTGTACATTTTAGTAACAAATATATACTCGTTTCATTCCTGTCTGAATCCTATGATCTACGCCTTTTTTTACCCCTGGTTCAGAAAATCAGTGAATTACATTGTTACACTGAAGATACTGCAGCCTGACTCTTGTGAGACCAACATGTTGTAGAACAGAGATAGTCAATTGTAATTTCAGGAGGTCAAGTTATTGAAAGTTCAGACTGTGTTTTACTACACTTCAGTGTTTTATTGAATATTCAATTTTCTATAAATTATATTAAAAGATTTCAAATATCTGTTGAACTGATCATCCTGGATAACAACAAAATGAAATTGATTTAAAAACTATTTTACACCAACATAACATGGTATCCTTATTCCACCTTTTCATATATTGTGTCATTCAGTGTGAGGAAGAAACATTGAATTTCCCTGTTTGATTGCTGAAACAGTCCCTTTGTTACAAACAGGCCAACTAGCGAACCCAGTTGCAGAAGGAAAACAAAAGCAGAGTGAGATTTCCCAAAAACATTTATTAACATATTAAGTAACAATAAATGCAGAACAGACATAATGAAAATGAGGAACAAACTAAAGAACACTGCAAAAGTCAGGAAAACTAGAATCTCACTAGTCTAAATAAAAGACTGAGAAACACAGTAAACGCGATACAAAATGAAAATCAAAATAACAGCTGAAGCTGGAACTAACAAAACAAAACCACAGGAAAAGCTGGGTCTAATAAACAAAAGACTACTCAGCTGAAACTGGAACTAACGAGAAACCAAAAAATGCAGCTAAACTCTGGAACAAACAAATAAGAAAACTAAACACAGCAAACGCTGCAACAAACTACAAGGCTAAAGCTAAAGCTAATAAACAGACTGACTTTACTAACAAGACTTAAGAACCATGGTGATGAAAGAAGTTGGGAAAAGATGGATGGAGGAAGCAAGGAACAAATGAAATTGACAGTTGACACAGTAGAAAATGAGAAATGAACAGACATGAACTTAAATACAAGACACAGTAATGACAAACACAAAACACCTGTTAAAAACACACACCTGCTGTCACTTGAACCAGCCAAGACATGTCCCCAGAAGTGAAGTATAACACAGAACAGGCAAAAATACAGAGACTTCTGGGGACACTGCCTCAGCTGGCCGGAGGAGGGAAATATAACAGAGCCCCCCCCACACACACACCAGTTCCTGGTCCAGGATAAATCAGGACGGAATCCAGGACCGCTCCTCTGGGTCGTACCCCTCCCAATTCACCAGATACTGGAGGCCCCGGCCCCAACGTGGGTGCCGACAATGAGCCACTTTCACTTTCATGCTGGCCGGAAGGGCCAGCTTAACAGCAGCAGCATTGACAATTTTAAACGGAGCAACAAAATGAGGTGACAGTTGACGATTTTCTACCTTTAGAGGCAAGTCTTTAGCGGAGAGCCAGGCTTCATCCCCCACTTTGTAGGCAGGGGCAGGCTTACGTCGCCCTGTGCTACCCCCGCAGGAGGTGCCTGCGCACTGGTCCCACGTGGACTGGCTCTCTCTGTTGAATGGGGGCTGTGATGGAGGGCACAGAGTCTGTGTCCCCCTCCTCGAATTGATGGGACAGCTTGTCTGTTTTGCCGCTTCGGGGACAGGGCCTAAAAGAAAGGACAAAATCAAATCTCGCCCACCGAGTCTCGCGAGCATCGAGTTTTCTGGCCGTCTCTATGTACTCTAAGTTGCGGTGGTCGGTCCACACTAAGAAGGGCTGGCTAGCCCCCTCCAATCAATGTCTCCACTCTTCCATGGCTAACTTCACAGCCAGAAGTTCTCGGTTGCCGACGTCATAATTCCGATCTGCATCAGACAAGCGGTGGTAGAAGAAGGCACAAGAGTGCACCTTATTGATGTTGTGGGCTCTCTGGAACAGGACCACCCCGACCCTGGTGCTGGCTTCATCCACTCCAACAATGAATTGTCTCTTGGGGTCGGGGAGGTTGAGGATGGATACCGAGATGAACAAAGCCTTGAGACGAACGAAGGTGTCCTCAGCCGCCGGTGACCAAACAAACGATACCTTGGGGGAGGTGAGCATGTGAAGGGGAGCAGTGACCTTGATGAAGCGGCAGTAGAAATTCGCGAAGCCGAGTAAGCGCTCTGGAGCTGCTTTCGGTCCCTGGGGGTGGGCCAACCTCGAACCGCCGTCACCTTGTCGGGATCTATGGATAGCTTCTCTGGTTCCAGAACGAACCCCAGGAACGAAGTCTTCTGAACATGGAATTCACATTTCAAGAAGAGCTGATTTTCCGATGGGCGCAGCAGTACTGCTCGGACGTGTGGACATGTTGATCGAGATTCTGGGAGTAAATAAGGATGTCGTCCAGGTAGACAAACACAAAGTAGTTGATCATGTCCCTGAGGACGTCATTAACCAGGGCCTGGAAGACAGCGGGGGCATTGGTGAGTCCAAATGGCATTACTAAATGCTCGTAATGGCCACTATTGAAAGCCGTTTTCCACTCATCTCCCTCTCTTATTCTGACCAGGTGATAAGCGTTATGCAGGTCGAGTTTAGTGAAGATCGTGGCATCCTGCAAAAGTTCACATGCAGACGAGATGAGTGAGATAGCTGATGAGAGGGGGAATAAAACATGAATGATAGTTTACATCTTTTACTGACAGGAATGATTTAGTTTTGCATTTATTTATCAAATTTTTATTTCGAATCACAAACAACACTGGGATTTGTTGCCTAGAAGGTCATTGTCAGTGATGGAGTCTTGGGCTGAACAACAACCTTGATTATGTTAAAATTTCAGTGTGTATGCAACATGTTGATGTGTCACAGAGTTTTAATTACGTCAGCTCCCAGTACATCAGTCTCTGCAGAGAGAAAGAAGAGCGAACATGAGGAGGGAGGGGAGAGGATAAAGATAAATCAGATGTGTGACAGAAAGTTTTAGTCAACAAGCTGCCAGACTTCAGCAGCTTCTCCTCTGTGGTGATGGAGACTTTGGAGGAAACTGAACTGTGCTTTCCACAGCTCCTCAACTCCTCCTGTATGAAGCCGAAGCGTCCTCACTTTCAGACCCTGCTGAGTTACATCCTGCTGTTGTCTATCTCTGTGCTCACTACATTTCTCAACCTGCTGGTCATCATCTCTATCTCCCACTTCAAGTATCCACTTATTTCATTGAAACTGTTTTTTACTCCAAATGTTTTTATATGTCAGTCTTTGTTACGTCTGCTTTTATCTGACTGATAATTTATCTTATTAATAATGATAAATCTATTGCTGGTCTTTGTCTCCAGGCAGCTCCACACTCCCACCAACCTCCTCCTTCTCTCTCTGGCTGTTTCCGATTTCCTTGTGGGTCCATTGTTGCTCTCTCAAATAATGTTCATTGATGGTTGTTGGTTACTCGGTGACCTCATGTGTTCTCTGGTTCATTTTGTAGCATACATTCTTTCCTCTGCCTCAGTCGGAACCATGGTTCTTATATCTATTGATCGCTATGTAGCTATTTGTGTTCCTCTGCATTACTCTAATCAAATAACACACAAAAAAGTTAAGATTTGTGTTTATCTGTGTTGGATATTTTCTATAATCTTTCAAAGTCTAATTCGGATGGAAAACCTGCGACAACCAGGCAGATTTAAGTCTTGTGTCGGTCAGTGTGTCTTTGTCATTAACTACATTTCTGGAACTGCAAATTGTACTTTTAACTTTATTGCTCCCATCACTGTTATCCTAGTTCTGTACATGAGAGTATTTGTTGTGGCTGTGACTCAGGCTCGGGCCATGAGGTCTCACATTGCAGCTGTCTCACTGCAGCGTTCAGTTAAAGGAACAGCTAAAAAGTCTGAATTGAAAGCAGCCAGGACTCTTGGTGTTGTTATAGTTGTGTTTATATTGTGTCTCTGCCCGTTATACTGTGTGACTCTTACAGGTCAAGACAATGCAATAAATACTTCATCTGCTTTGTACATTTTTGTAACAAATATATTCTCGTTACATTGTTGTCTAAACCCTTTGATCTACGCCTTTTTTTACCCCTGGTTCAGAAAATCAGTGAATTACATTGTTACACTGAAGATACTGCAGCCTGACTCTTGTGAGACCAACATGTTGTAGAGCATAGATAGTCAACTATACACTAATGTTTTATTGAATATTCAATCTTCTTTAAATCATATTAAAAGATTTCAAATATCTGTTGAACTGATCATCCTGGATAACAACAAAATGAAATTGATTTAAAAACTATTTTACACCAACATAACATGGTATCCTTATTCCACCTTTTCATATATTGTGTCATTCAGTGTGAGGAAGAAACATTGAATTTCCCTGTTTGATTGCTGAAACAGTCCCTTTGTTACAAACAGGCCAACTAGCGAACCCAGTTGCAGAAGGAAAACAAAAGCAGAGTGAGATTTCCCAAAAACATTTATTAACATATTAAGTAACAATAAATGCAGAACAGACATAATGAAAATGAGGAACAAACTAAAGAACACTGCAAAAGTCAGGAAAACTAGAATCTCACTAGTCTAAATAACAAACTGAGAAACACAGTAAATGCGATACAAAAGGAAAATCCAAATCACAGCTGAAGCTGGAACTAAGAAAACAAAACCACAGGAAAAGCTGGGTCTAATAAACAAAAGACTACTCAGCTGAAACTGGAACTAACGAGAAACCAAAAAATGCAGCTAAACTCTGGAACAAACAAATAAGAAAACTAAACACAGCAAACGCTGCAACAAACTACAAGGCTAAAGCTAAAGCTAATAAACAGACTGACTTTACTAACAAGACTTAAGAACCATGGTGATGAAAGAAGTTGGGAAAAGATGGATGGAGGAAGCAAGGAACAAATGAAATTGACAGTTGACACAGTAGAAAATGAGAAAAGAACAGACATGAACTTAAATACAAGACACAGTAATGACAAACACAAAACACCTGTTAAAAACACACACCTGCTGTCACTTGAACCAGCCAAGACATGTCCCCAGAAGTGAAGTAAAACATAGAACAGGCAAAAAAACAGAGACTTCTGGGGACACTGCCTCAGCTGGCCGGAGGAGGGAAATATAACAGAGCCCCCCCCCCACACACACACCAGTTCCTGCTCCAGGATAAACCGGGACGAAATCCAGGACCGCTTCTCTGGGTCGTACCCCTTACAATTCACCAGATACTGGAGGCCCCGGCCCCGACGTGGGCACCGACAATGAGCCACTTTCACTTTCATGCTGGCCGGAAGGGCCAGTTTAACAGCAGCAGCATTGACAATTTTAAACGGAGCAACAAAATGAGGTGACAGTTTCTGATTTTCTACCTTTAAAGGCAAGTCTTTAGTGGACAGCCAGGCCTCATCCCCCACTTTGTAGGCAGGGGCAGGCTTACGTCGCCCTGTGCTACCCCCACAGGAGGTGCCTGCGCACTGGTCCCACGTGGACCGGCTCTCTCTGTTGAATGGGGGCTGCGATTGAGGGCACAGAGGCCCGGGAAAAGTGGAGGCTGGTAGCCGTACGCCGCCTCGAATGGCGAACAGCCCAGGGTGAATGCCAGAAGGGAGTTGTGGGCGTATTCAATCCAGGGGAGCTGCTGTGACCAGGTTGAGGGATTTGACGAGGCCATACACCAAAGCAGCCTCTCCACTTCCTGGTTGACTCGCTCCGTCTCTCCATTAGTCTGAGGATGGAAACCTGAGGACAAACTTACGGTGGCGCCGAGTGCCTGACAAAACTCTGCCCAAGCCGCTGAGGTGAACTTTGGACCTTGATCCGACAAGATGTCCTCCAGCAAACCGTTCAGCTTGAAAACATGGTCCACCAAAAGCAAAGCCGTCTCCTTGGCGGTCAGCAGCTTGGGCAAAGGCACGGTGTGGACCAGTTTGGAGAACCGGTCCACCACAGTCATAATAATAGTGCTACCACTTGAAGGAGGTAAACCAGTCACAAAATCCAAGGAAATATGCGACCATGGTCGAAACAGAACAAGGAGAGGTCACGGCAAAGCTGTATGTGCTTGGTGGGGGGTATTATTGCAGGCGCAAGTGCGACAGGCAGCCACGTAGCTCTTGACATCCTCCTTGAGGGACGGCCACCAGAATCTTCAGGCTATCAATGCCAGAGTGCGTCAGGAGGACAGGCCAGTTTAGAGTGATGCCCTCACTGAAGCACCTGTGGACGAATAGAAGTGGGGACACTAGACGACCCATTGTGCAACCACGGGGGATTGGATCAATATGAGAGGCATTTCTTACCCTCTCTATGTCCCACCGCAGGGATCGGACATCGACTGGAGTGGCAATATGGCGATTGCTGACGTCATCTCCAGAGTCTGTGTCCCCCTCCTCGAATTGATGGGACAGCTTGTCTGTTTTGCCGCTTCGGGGACAGGGCCTAAAAGAAAGGACAAAATCAAGTCGAGCAAAGAACAACACCCACCGAGTCTCGCGAGCATCGAGTTTTCTGGCCGACTTTATGTACTCCAAGTTGAGGTGGTCGGCCCACTCTAAGAAGGGCTGGCTAGCCCCCTCCAATCAATGTCTCCACTCTTCCAGGGCTAACTTCACAGCCAGAAGCTCTCGGTTGCCGACGTCATAATTCCGATCTGCATCAGACAAGCGGTGGTAGAAGAAGGCACAAGAGTGCACCTTATTGATGTTGTGGGCTCTCTGGAACAGGACCATCCCGACCCTGGTGCTGGCTGCATCCACTCCAACAATGAATTGTCTCTTGGGGTCGGGGAGGTTGAGGATGGATGCCGAGATGAACAAAGCCTTGAGACGAACAAAGGTGACCAAACACACGATACCTTGGGGGAGGTGAGCACGTGAAGGGGAGTAGCGACCTTGAAGAAGCGGCAGTAGAAATTTGCGAAGCCGAGTAAGCACTCTGGAGCTGCTTTCGGTCCCTGGGGGTGGGCCAACCTCGAACCGCCGTCACCTTGTCGGGATCTATGGATAGCTTCCCTGGTTCCAGAACGAACCCCAGGAACGAAGTCTTCTGAACATGGAATTCACATTTCAAGAAGAGCTGATTTTCCAATGGGCGCAGCAGTACTGCTCGGACATGCTGGACATGTTGATCGAGATTCTGGGAGTAAATAAGGATGCATCCACGTAGACAAACACAAAGTAGTTGATCATGTCCCTGAGGACGCCGTTAACCAGGGCCTGGAAGACAGCGGGGGCATTGGTGAGTCCAAATGGCATTACTAAATGCTCGTAATGGCCACTATTGAAAGCCGTTTTCCACTCATCTCCCTCTCTTATTCTGACCAGGTGATAAGCGTTATGCAGGTCGAGTTTAGTGAAGATCGTGGCGTCCTGCAAAAGTTCACATGCAGACGAGATGAGTGAGATAGCTGATGAGAGGGGAATAAAACATGAATGATAGTTTACATCTTTTACTGACAGGAATGATTTAGTTTTGCATTTATTAATCAAATTTTTATTTCGAATCACAAACAAACACTGGGATTTGTTGCCTAGAAGGTCATTGTCAGTGATGGAGTCTTGGGCTGACAACCCCCCTTTATGTATGTTAAAACTCAGTGGTGTATGCAAATGTTGATGGT